>NC_056726.1:1269025035-1269280035 GCF_019279795.1 Protopterus annectens
ATTTAAAAATCATTAAAGAATAGTCCCTACCTCCAAAATGATAAATCCTTTAGTTTATAGCAGACTTTGAATTATAATATGCACTGTTAGATAGAGGTATTTTTTTTATTTGTCTGGAAATTTGTTCATAATTCATGTATGGGGGGCTGAGGGGGTGAAGTTGAATATTAGACAATCAGATACCAAAATGTCTACTTTCCTCGTAATGCTATTGTACATCTTTTTGTGACAAGATCTGAGACATGCATCTAACTGAGACATTCTATTAGCTTCGGTGCTAATGGCTCACAGATTTACTAGGTATTGCTTGCTTCAAGTAAGAAAAGGTTTGTGCAATAATCACAGCAGCTGAACAGAAAGACAATCAGACAACTACATAGACAGAACAGAGAAGCATATCTGCTACAATGATAGCTTGCTGTCTACCTATCCTGCCATATACAGACAGCCAGATAAATGCATACGCATGTACATACATAAAGTAGCTTGCTAGCCAGACGGCCAGGCAGAGGCAGGAAGATGTATATACATACATACATATATACATATATAAGTAAGTGCTTAGATTTGGATAACATGACAGGAATGACAGGCATTCAAGTAATTAATTCTTATAATTTCTCTCTGTCATTCTGTTTTATGATAAAACTGTATCAATAGATAGCTTCATGTATGTCTATATATATGCAGTCTATACCAAATCTGTATTCAAATACTGATGTGAGAGAGCAGCTGTACATTCGGAATGAATCAATTTATGAAAAACATTAGCCAGCTGCTACTTTAATAGGTCCATTCCCAGCTTTTTGTTCACCATATGATGAAAGATATATCCAAACAACAAAACATCTAGTATCGTCTTGCTACAGTATACCATCCTAGTTTCTAACAAGTAGCTTATACCTCCATATATCTTTTCCTGTTTGCTCAATTTACTGCTCAGAAAAACATAAGCCACGCTGTCTGCCTCCTTCGGTGCTACAACCACGATCAAAAATCCAAATAGTCTTAAGGAAAAAAATCCTTCCAACTAATGACTGTTTAGAATGCACAAGAAAAAAAGCACCTTTGCAAAGAAAAACAGCTAGATTACAGACTGGAAGATCAAACACATTAGAGAAAAGCAAGTATTTCCCTTACCTTACTATTAGGCAATCAAAATAAATTCCATCAGACAAAAATAAATAAGCTCCAATTAAATTGCATCTCTTACAATATTCCATACATGTAGCATTGAATATAGCTCACGAAAATGATGACCACAGGCACAGCCATGAAGCAAAACAATACACTGTAAATTATAAGAGAAAATAAATACTTTCTTACCTTTTGTGGTATAAAAAGGATCAAGACCCCCCTTGGTACATCGGGCAATAATGTGCAGAAAAAATGTAGATATGCTATAGGTGCACACACTTTACATTTGTATATATACATACATATTCATATAGAAAATTTCTGATCTTTGTAAGATCTGCTTATAATTTTTATAAAGCTTTTTACATGTATAAAAACAACAACTTGTTCTATAAAAATGAAATTCTTTTATGGTAGAAAGGCTGTAGATAAATAAGACCAGCTTGCTATTCTCAGTGATTGGATCTAAACTGTAAGGGAGGGCTATCATTGGCAGAGGATGCCCAATGGGCATTAAGTGCAGCCCACCCCCCATCAGTTCTCTTCCCCCTCCTCTAGACAGTTTCATTAACAAAAGGGTTAACTCCCTCCCAACTGCAGCTTCTGTAATACTTTGAAGGTGGGGGAACTAGGACCACCGAGGGACATGACTGGAAAAGCTTGCCTGTCAGTCAGATTTGATCCTCCAACCCCTTAGGACTGCCTTCTAAACAGTAGTCAGGCTAGGGAATCCAAAGTAATTCTTTCCTGTTTTTTTGGATATAGCAAACAGCATGTATCATCTGGAAATCTTCCGTCACTATAACCCAGCTCTCAGTTAACCATCGTTGGACCACTGAAAGTAAGGGAGAGTGAGGTGTATATTTTAATCTAACCTTCTGTGCAACATGCACTTATCTGTTCCTCAAGATCTCTTTCAGCCTTGTGTTCACATTTAAGATATTAACAGATGATTGCTTCATTTAACAGCATTTGTCATCAAACATACGCTGGAAATCACATTCCCATCAGTGTGGAAGTTTTCTGGTTACAGCTGACATTGAACAGATAACAAGGATGGTAAAGAGAATCCCAAAGGACACACAGGAAAGAAAAAGCAGAGGATGTCACTTCCAAAATCTCTTGCAGCTGAGTTACTAATCATGCATTACATTGTGAACAGTACTTCTTTCTTTATAATGTATGACCATATAATATCCCTTTTAAGCTTTTGCATTTATTATTCTACTGTATTTTACTTATTTATCTCTGGGAGTCTAGCAGTAGTCCTGCCAGTTTTATACCTGGAAAGATGAAGTTACAGATATACACTATACAGTAGTTTTTCATAGTCTAGGAATGACTGCTAAATGTGTGTGTGTGTGTGTGTGTGTGTGTGTGTGTGTGTGTGTGTGTGTGTGTGTGTGTGTGTGTGTGTGTGTGTGTGTGTGTGTGTGTGTGTGTCTGTGTCTGCCTGATTGTCTGTCCATCTGTATTTGTTTGAGTCTGTGTAGCTGTGTCTGTGTGTGACTGGACAAATCAGACCTGATAAAGGTATTTTTGCCAGTAGCACTTTGACTGATCTGCAAAAAAAAATTAGTTGATAAGTAAACAAAATTTCAGTTATGCAACATTTGGTATCCTCCTCAATCGTTGACATTACTGTCCTAATTTATTTATTTTTTTGCAGCTGCCTGTCAGATGCAATAGCTTGAGGTAAAGTATTCATATTAACCAGAACAGAATTTAAACTTGTCACCAGTTTTAAAAGTAAAAGCATTATTAATATAATTTTACAGAAAATTCACTGGGTGATCCTTTATATCCTAGCCGCTGCTATTCCTAATAAACACAGATATGGATGGTGCAGTGGTGCAGTGGTGCAGCGGTAGCATTGTCACCTCACAGCAAGAGGTTCTCTGGTTTGATTCTTGGCTGGGGTTGCTTGTGTGTGGAGTCTGCATGCCCTTCATGTGGGTTTCCTCCCACATTACAAAGACATGCTTTTGAAGCATTTTTCACTGGGCCTCTGCTAAAAATTGGCTTCGTTCCAAGTTGGACTTTCCCGGTTAACAAATGTTAAATAAATAAAAAATAAAAAAAACATGCTATTCCTTTCCATGAGGGTTTGTGGAATGAAACCGGAGATGTATTTACAGTTACCCATCCATTCATCCAGGCTGTGTTTGAAGAAGAACACAGAACTATTTTTTGTAATACAAAAGGTGAGCCTGTTTCACAGGAGAGGAATTCTTTGAGTGAAGTATGCATCATGCCAAGCAGATTTGTTTTATTTTGCTATGATGGTGAGGGTGAAGGTCTTTAATAAAGGTATTCATGATATTGCTGGTTTTGTGAATATGAAGGATATCACCCAAAACAGGGTTGTTTGAGAACTTGTAGGCCAGGCAGAGACCAACTCTAAGGAATCTTTATGAGACAGGAAACAGGGATGGGGCTTTAATGCATTTTCTATTGGTAATGAAACTCAGGATCTTGATTTTCCTAGTGAGGAAATGTTAGGATCTTTCAGATTATATCATATGGCTGGAGAAGTACATACCACACGGAGAACTATATTTAGTTATGGGTCTAATAAGGGAGCAAATATGATAACATCCTTTAACCTTGAGAAAATATACTTAGTAATTATCAAGGCTGAACAGAAGGACTTCCTAACAACCAAGAGAGCTCATTACTCACAAATGTGCCTAGGTTTCTGATAACTGCTCCTGTGTTGAGTGGCAAGCTCTTAATCTGGCAGGCAGACCTCAAAACTGTTCCCGTTTTGGAGGAAGTTCCTATTTTCAGTCCTGATTTAGGATGACTTTATTTTTGGACACATTTGCCTATTTACAGACTTGACTTACCCCTTCACACAATTTTCTGAATCCTACCCATCAAGCATGATTTTTGAAGCTTTCTAGCTTAAAAAGCACACTACATAACCAACATACTGGTTGCAACAATAATTTAAAGAAAGAAGACACACATCTTGCATCTGCCTTTTTCAGAAGCAAAAATAAATGACCATGTGAGGCAGAATTTTGCGATACATTTCATTAGAATCTACATAGGTTCCTAGGTAAATACTAAGCTATTAGTCAGCAGACTATTACAAATCTAGCCAATAACCAGAAGTTAGAATCAAAGCCTGTACCATGTATATGTGAATACCTTAACCTTTATGTCGATTTTACATTGTCTCTTTGATAATGTGCCTATATTTTTCCATCATTTTTGTCACTCTGTTTTCTAAACATGTGCTTTTAAGCATTATCCCACAGTCTTACTGGAAGCGGGAGGAGCTATGTGCTATTTGGTGTTCATATTATATACTAATTAGATGTCAGATTTTTAGCTGGATGTTCCTGTTTTTCATCTGCCTTTGTTCCTATTTTCAATGTCTTTAGATTGAAAAGATTAGTGTCAGGATCAAGGGTGCTTTTGTTTGCCAAAGGATATGGTACATCACATTTTGGTATTTGACTTGAGACTGGTTATGGCACCATTTGTTTATGAGCATTTAGTCCTACTTGTAGAATCTGAAGGGTCCCCAGGGGCACTGACAATGCCACCAAGCTTGCAATTATCAGCAAACTTAGTCAGATAGAGGCCTTTGACTTTATTTTGATGTCAGTGAAGTAAATTCCAAACAGGAGCAGCCCCAATGCTAAGTCAAGAGAGAAGCTGCTGGTCATGAACCTTTCTGAAGAGAGTTTGTCCACGGTCTTAATTTGTTGGCTACTATCCATGACCCAGTTTGCTATCTATGACTAACATAAAGGTTTACATTTAGTTTAATACGTTTATCTATGATGCCAAAGTGAGGAATGATGTCAAAAGCTTTGGTTCGATTGAGGTAAGCTGTATCTACTGACTTGAGTTTATCCATGACCTCAGTGACTTTTTCAAAGAAGTCAACCAGGTTAGGGAGACAGGATATACTCTTTACAAACCCAAACTAATTTGGGTCAAGTGACTTTCAACTGCCGGTGTTCATGATTATGTGGTCCATAATAATGTGTTTCATTGTTTAACAGATAAGGCT
Source organism: Protopterus annectens (assembly GCF_019279795.1). Lineage (NCBI taxonomy): Eukaryota > Metazoa > Chordata > Ceratodontiformes > Protopteridae > Protopterus > Protopterus annectens. The sequence goes on from NC_056726.1 coordinate 1,269,030,203, forward strand.
TGTAAGGCATATGGGTCTGTAATTACCACAATGAGTGATGGTGCTTGCCTTATATAGAAGTTGACCACCACAGTTCTGCAAGCCTCAGGCACAAAGCCAGATGAAAGGCTGAGGCTCAACAGATTATGGAGTGGGTCAGTACGATATTGCTTCCATTAAATTATGATTTTTCACTTCAAAGGTGATGTTTAGAGGGAAGATCAGGCATGTCTAGGCTAGGAGAAGTTAGAAGGAAAACTTTAAACTTGTCTGATAAAAGGTCAGCTATTTCTCAAGTACAGTGTCAATGCTGTTTCTAGGGTTTCTGTTATAGTTGAAGAACGGTTTGTAATTGCCTTTTAAAGAGGATGCAGTTTTGGATTACAGATCATTTTGTTTCTAAGCTGTTTACTTATATTTTATTTATTTATTTATTTATTTATTTATTTATTTATTTATTTATTTATTCGTTCATTTACTATTCGTTCACCAGGTAAGTGGATGGGTCCATTGACACTTTTCAACCACAACCCAAGATGACTTTTTGAGTTTCTTTTTTGGGTGTGGCCTTTTCAGCTTGTTACCAAGGGAGAGAAGTATTTTTCTTTTGCTATACAGCTTGTTTATCCTAGAGTTCCACCAAAGATATTCATTCCTAAAGTTGGAGCTGTATTTGTTGTAGATCGGGGATGATGTCTTTGCGATGTCATTAAGATAAGAACAGAACACTTGCATGATTGCAACAGTGTTTCTTGTCAAGTCCTTTAGGGGATGGGGCAATTGAAACTCCTCATTTTATCACTTAAAATACATTTGTTTCAGAAAAATCTCTGATGGTAGCAAGGATTGTGAGTGTTTTGCGTTGAGTTTTATTTATTTATTTACCATTTGGTAACTGGGTAGAAGATCTGGTCCAAAGACCATTTTCAGCCATGACACAGTCTCAGAAGCAACAAACAGTGCAGGCTCTACTCTTTAAATATGAGAGCTTGCTATGTTTACATGGTTGAAATAGTTCAGACAGTTCATATACAATTAGTATACAATTTTTGTAAAGTAAAATGTTATACAGTTTTCATGCATTTCTAATAAAGTAGCAGGTTTACATTAGGTTTTATCAATTTACATGGGTTGCGTAACAGTTTGGCTACAAGAAATTCCTTCTTAAAGGTTTATTGCTGTTCAGACCTAACCAAGTAGGTTGTAATTTTAGGTGCAGAGTTTAGAGGTGCTATATTCATAATAATAATTTCTAACATATTTGCTCAACACATAGCTGAAGGTAAAATCAAGTGTAATGAGTTTGCATTAATGAAGTCAAGGGAATGATGAGCACGCTTATTTGCAAAAGTTTAAGTATACCAGTTTATAACTAAATAATTGAAGTCCCCAACTATAATAGTATTTGGTTCAATACTAAGGGACTCCTACTTACTTAGGTTTGCCTCTCGGTCGTGAGTGGTACAGAGGGGGTTCTATAGTTGGTCAGGAAGTGATAGGAGGTCTTATCTATAGTTTCCAGGATGTGAGAGAGGTCATGGTCATTATCTAGCTGCATATGTCTAGGGGTAAGGCCGTTGTGGGCATATATGGACCAGTTTACAGAAATACCCTCAGCAGTGGATCTGAATGCATGATGGGTATTGAACCCTGGTAGGTAAGGTTCATCATCACTTCCCCAGAACCATGTTTCAGTAATGATGCAGATGTCTACATTTTCTACAGTTACAGATGGCAGTTTCTTTTTAAGGCTTCCAGCTTTGAGTTGTGTCACTGTTATAGTTCCCTTGTTTGGTTTGTCTAGATTTGAAGCTAGAGCAGGTGTACATTGCCTAAAAAGGCATTGTGAGGATTGAAAAGATCCTAGCCAATGTGCAAAAGCCCTGAGGTGAGAGGTGCAAGCCACCCCATGTAAAGCAAGTGAGACAGTCAGCTATCTCCCTGCAGGTTGGCACACTCTGAATCCACCTAGAACACCACCAGACATTAAGCCAATTGTTGCAGTCAGTCATCTGTTGTTTATACGATGACTTCATTCTTGGTGAAGGTAGGATGCTGCTCAAGCCTGGCTTTATACCAACCTTAGATGTACACTCATAAGAGCTCTATCATGTGTCTCCTGATGTAATCCAGTGATGTGTGTTTCATGTCATTTACTCCCACATGAGCAACAACCATATTGTAGATATATCTGGGAAGATGGGATTTGAAAGCCCTAGACACCTGTCATATCCTGGCACCTGTGAGGCAGGTCACTGTCAGCCTATCTTTGGCAAGCCTGGTGAGTGGAGTATCTGTCTCACTATGTGGACATGAATGATTAAAACATTTCCTTATGTTTTGGCTAGCCAATAATGCCTTAAAGGTTTAGATGGGTCGTTGTGATGGCTCCTCTGAGAAAGGCTTGTGATAAGTGGTGACAGATGTTTAGTATGACAGCTTGCATTATGCTGCTGAGGAGTTAGAGTCAAGCTTTCATCTCAGAGGCCTTTGATGCTTGAGAAGAGACTTTTTGTACCTCAGTTTAAGAATGCTTCTTTTTCAGATGATTGATATGCTGGTGCAAGGTAGGTATGTGCAGTGAGGAACCCCCTGAGTGCTGTGTGTATGTTTGGATACAAGGCTAGTCACCAACATATGTAGGTATTTGTACCTCTCACATGACGACTGTAGTGAAGGTAGATATAAATGGCTGTCAGTGACCCATAAGTCGGACAAGTCTCATGTGCAAAGTCATGGAAAGAATTACCATGGAGATGATTAGTAAGGAAACTGGATCCAACCCACTTTGGCTGCATCAAGGGTGGATCATGCTTACTCTAATAGCTGGACATCTTTGAGACGCTCACTAAGGTAATGGATGAGAGCAAAACTGTGCATACAGCCTACCTTGACCTGGCTAAGACATTTACTACATTACACCACTCTGGCAGTGTAAACAAACTCATGGATGTAGGCATAACCCCCTCTGTTATGCACCGGATTGTGAGCTGGCTATCAGATAGGACCCAGGATGTTAGGATAGGAGAGACCACCTCCACAAACAGGCCGGTCACTAGTGGAGATCCTCAGGGTCCAAGACAGGCCCATTCCTTTTTGTCATCTACTTCTTTGAAGTCAAGACCAATGGCAAGGGACTTTGGCTTACCAAGTTTGCAGATGATTGCAAACTAGGAGCAATCACAGAATTCCCCCAAGACACTAACATCCTGCAGGAAAGAGTAGTGCAGATAAACAACTGGTGCTAAAGCCACGGCTTAAACCTCACTGCCAAGAAATGCATAATAATACCCTTTGGGAAGTCAGCCACCCTAGGAAATTACCTCATTGATAGCACACCCCTACGAGTAGAACCAGTAGTCAGGGATTTGGGTGCATATGTAGATAATATTCTGGCTTTCGACCATCATGGGTTTAAGGTAGTAAGGAATCATTCTGTGTTCTTCCACTTGTAAGCGAGGGCATGGCAACTAGGTCCAAGGAAGTCATTGTTTTGCTGTATTCAGCCCTCATCAGGCCCATCATTAAGTATAACGCCCCCTTTAGTATATACCTAACCAGGAACATGCAACAACTAGAACATCCACAGGGGTTCCTCACAAAAAGGCTACTGGGCATAAACAGCATGCTCTTTTCAGATCACCTTAAAGCCCAGTCTAGAGACATATATATTTGCTAGAGCTCACCTCTCAACAGTCTTTAGGAAACATAGCATAGCCCTATCTCTGTGCTAAGTTTCTTACAGACTGTTGAAAGGAGATCTGTACCTGGCATACAAAAAATTCTTGGATCCCACTCTGATGGACCTTTTGCCTATCCACAAAATGAATAGCATCAAAATTATTCAATCTAGGGAATAAAACTTTGCTTTTAACATAAATAGGTCACATTGGAGGGACAGGTATGTGTTTCAGAGAATTCCTTTTCTCTGGAACAGGCTTCCCATCCATGGGAAGCAGAGCTCTTCCCTAACCCGATTCAAGAGGAACCTGAATCAGTGTATGGGAAATTGAAAATAAACCTCATGTCTCTACTGGACACACGCAGCCTGTAAATTTTGCCCTAGGTTACATAAACCCCATAAAATAACCCCAAATGCACCTTAACTTGCAAGATACAATTGGGCTGCTTGGCTAGACTTATAAAGGCCCCAGTGGTTGTTAGCCTACTATACACCTATGAACATATTAAGCAGTTAAAACACTGCCTCAATGTACCTAGTATTAATATGTTTGCAGCATAAGTAAAATAAGTGATATATAGATTTGTGATCTCAGAATATGGTGTGTTGATATTGTCCGGTGTGGATTAGTTTGACTAGGGAATGTAACTAAATTAGGTTAACTTAGTGCCTAGTACACCAGTTTGTAGAATATAGAAAATAATGGACATATGCAAATTGTACTTTGGTCACTATCTAAATCAGCAAGGCACTGTAAGGTGCTGCCCATTCAGATGTGAGGGTGTTGTACTAAAAAGAGGGGAGCCATGGTGACCCTTGTCATGGTAATGTGGTCTTTAGCTTGGTTGAGTAGTAAACATTGCAGCTAGGTGCAGCACTTTGTCCCTTAGCAGTTTTAAAACACTGGTTGAAAAAAACATGCAATAACAAGATGGGATTACAACTGGGAGCGAGAGGGGAGTAGGTCCACTAAGGTTGTATTTACAGTTTGGTTCCAAAGACTTGTGTTTATGAACTGCCCTCTGCCCTGCCACTATATGATGTGCAGCTGTTTGAGGCTCAGCTAACAGAATCAGGAGTTGTGCAAGTCACAACAATTTAGCACAAGCACAGAAAGTAAAATAGCCAGTCAATATCAGCCTGTATTTCTCTTGGAGATCAGGGTTTCACCCAAGACACAGCCACGTTTCTTTATAAGTATAAACGTAAATGTACATAATTTTAGTTACTTTAACCTCAGTTCTGCTTTGATTACATTTATTGCATCACACCAGAGATTTAAATGGTAAATTCAAAACACGCATTTTTTCATGCCAATATCGCCATGTAGTATTAGTATAATTCCCCCATTCACCATACTGGTGGATATTCATGCACACTCATGCACACACCTGCACACTTTTATACATTACTAGTTTACTTCAGCCACTGTTTTCTGTATTTATTGTATGCTTTTTTTGACTAGTTTTCATTATATAAACATGTTTTGTGGCTGTAAATATGAAAACTGTCAACAGTTTTTTTTGTTTTGTTTTTTTGTTTATTTATTTTGCAAAGCACTGACATTTTTCTGAACTGTTAATTACTTCATTTTTTATGCACATTAATAGACATGGATGGATGTTTACTAGATGATATTAGTAGACAGATGTATTTTTATATTTATTGTGTTCTAGTTAGATTATGTTTATGGTTAGATAGCTATGTGTTTTTTCTTGATTTAAATTCTTGTCATCGATGTGATGCCTGTCTCCTGGTCCAGCAATCAAGGAGCCTCAGTCCTCACCATTAACACCAGCGAGGGTGTCTCATATGAGGAAAGCATAACAAATACACACAGTAAAATGCAATTTCCCTTAAGAGCACACAGAGATCACAGTCAGTCCAGGGCTGGTCGCTCGCTTGTTCTCCAGGTCCCCAATAAGACTCCCCACTGGCACAGCTATAGGGTCCGGATCTCAGCCTAGTGGGCAAGCTAAAACCTCTAGCACCCTCTCTGTCCAACCAGTACTTTGTGTCCCTGCCCAAGTAGCTGACACACACACACTCACACACTTTGAGAAGAGTTTATACAACTACACAGACACTTCTGGGGAAGGCTGGTACAGTTTCTGCAGCTGTGCCCCTTTCTCCAAGACTATACAGTAGTTCCACTTGCCACCACCCACTAATACTTATCAGCTACTCAAAGGCCCTTAAAAGGGTGTCCAATTATTACTGTGCAATATTATTATCCAATTGGCAGTATGACTCAACACTCAACTTATTAGAGAGACTTGATACAGGATCCTTATATACATGCAATGTGCTCTTAGAACTTAACTTGTCTCTACACAAAACAGCCACAATTGAAAGGTTTTAAAATATTTAATAATAAATAATTAAAACCACAAGACAATACTTTCTACTACACAGTGCTAGTCAAGAGTTCAGAGATCACACAGAAATACTTAAAATAATTCAGTAGTACAGTTCTGACATCACAGAAAAACACTTAGTCTAATATTTCTAGTTCCTAGCTATTTCTAAAAGAAAACACAAGTCTAAGATAACTTGCATAAGAGCAAGACAGTGTTGTGAGTTGGATGGTCAAGACAAAAATGCTTAATGCCTTCTGATTCTCTCTGTTTAAATTTCTATTTTCAGTCCTGATTCCCATTACATCATTTCACTGACAGATACTACATTATTGTTATCTTCCACCTGCAGGAAACTACATCAATAAAAGACATTCCACATGTAAACTCTAGTAATTATTCCTTAAGTTAAAACAATACACAGGATGCTTCACTCCAGACTCATCGACTTCAAATTCTAACTTCAAAGGGACAGGCATGAAATAATTTCATCTTCAAAGGACAGCAGAGGGCAATGTTGCTACATAGTTTTAAGTTCAACATTTCACAACATATTCTTTCATTTAAGAAAACAAGCCTGTATTTCAACATTTCACAATATATTCTTTCAATTAAGAAAACAAGTCTGTAGTTCAACATTCATATTTAAAATGATAGAATTATCTGCACAATTCTATCTGGCTATGCTGGAAGCCTTCACACCCTCCCAGAGAACTCAAACTAGTTTTTCAAGTGACCCTTGAGAAACACTGTTTGAGAGGGTCAGGTCTATCTAAGTAAACCTACCCCATTCCCTGTCTTGAGAGCCCATCTGCATTGGCATTGCTAATCCCACTGTGGTGCTGCACTGACATATCATATGCTTGCAACCCTAGGCTCTATCTTACCAACTTGGTATTTTGCTGGCTGGCTCTGTTTAACCATGTTAGGGGGTTGTGATCTGTCATAACAGTGACTTTCCTTCCATACAGATAAGGCTGAAGTTTCTGCAATGCCCACACTATGGCTAGACATTCATTTTCTACAGCTGCATAGCATTCCTCCCTGGGTTTGAGCCTACGACTGAGATAAGCCATTGGGTGCTCTTCCCCCTCTTAAGAAATTTGGCTAAGTATAGCCCCCACCCCATGGTTTGAAGCATCCACTTGCACAACAAATTATTTGCTGTAATCTGGACTGACAAACACAGGGGGTCCTCCCAATGCTTCTTTAAGCTTCTGGAATGCCTGCTCACATGCTGGGGTCCACACTACCTTATCTGGTCTGTTCTTCCTTGACAGGTCTGTGAGGGGAGCAGCTATGGTACTATAACTGGGGACAAACTTTCTGTAGTACCTTGCTGTCCCTAAAAATGCTCTCATCTGCTTTTTGGTAACAGATGCAGATCATGCTGAATGGCTTCCACTTTGGTAGGTTCTGGCCTTATCTTATCACTCACCACTCTATGTCCTAGGTAGGAGACTTCTGCCATACCCACCTTATCTTTGCTCAGCTTAATGGTCAACCTTGCCCTCTGTAGTCTACCCAGCACATGCTTGATATGCTGAAGGTGCTCTGGCCAGGAATAGCTGTAGATGGCGATATCATCTAGGTAAGCAAGGGCAAACCCTCCTGCTCTGGCTAGGATACAATCTACCAGCATCTGGAAAGTCGCTGATGCATTCTTCATCCCAAAGGGCATCTTTGTGAACTCATACAAGCCAAAAGGAGTCACAAAGGCTGATTCTCTCTAGCCCTGGGAGTCAAGGGCACCTGCCAGTAACCCTTGGTAAGATCAATGGCTGTAAGATACTTAGCCCCACCCAGCTGCTCTAGGGCCTTATCTACCCTAGGCATGGGGTAAGCATCCAGTTCTGTGTGACTATTTAATTTTCTGTAGTCCACACAGAATCTGGTGCTGCCATCCCTCTTTGGCACCAGCACCACTGGGGAGGCCCAGGGACTGTTGGACTCTTGAATCACCCCTAGTTCCAACATCTCCTGTACCTCCTCCTTCAGAGTCTGCTTGTCACTCTATAAGGGGCCTGCCTAATAGGCCTTTGGGGTCCTGTATCCACCTGGTGCTGTATCAGGTGGGTGCACCCTGGTTTCCCAGTGAACATGTCCCCAAATTCCTGCAACACTGCTCAGATTTCTCGAACCTAGGTTGAAGATAGCTGCTGGGACATTGCTATCCCTTCCACTGAGGTGTCAGCCCGAGCCTCACTGAGGAGATCAGTCCCCAGATCTCCCTCAGACTCCTTCTGCAATCCACTGAAATGCTCAGCACAAGGGCCTTCATATCATGGTAAGGTTTCATCATGTTAACAATGTACAATTTGTGCCCCTGCCATCTGTCTAGCTGTTCCGCCATGTAGTTAACATTACTTACCTTTCTTAACACCTTGTAGGGACCCTCCCAAGCTGCTTGTAGCTTGTTGTGTCTGACAGGAATGAGAGCCATTACCTGCTGCCCCACAGCATACTCTCTAGCTCGAGCATTCCTGTCATACACCTTTTTCTGTTGTTGGGCTTCTGCCAGGTTCTCCTGGGCCAAGCCCATGAGTTCCCTGAGACTAGCCCTGAGGTTTAGGACATATGCCACAAAAGACTCCTTATGAAACTTGCACTCACCTTCCCACTCATCTCAAATTAAATCTAGAGGTCCCCTCACCCTATGCCCATACAGCAGCTCAAAGGGTGAAAAACTTGTGGATTCCTGGGGAACCTCTCTGTAAATAAACAACAGATGGGGCAAATATTTGTCCCACTCCCTCTTAAACTGATCTGCAAATGCCCGTAGCATGGACTTGATTGTAGAGTTTAACCTCTCAAGACAATTAGTCTGGGGATGGTAGGGGGTGGTCTTCATGTGCTTCACCCCACAGGACATACACAGGCAAGCCAGCAGGTCTGACATGAAATTGGCACCTCTGTCAGTCAGTATTTCTTTTGGGAAACCTACCTTGTTGAAAATCTCTAACAAAGAATCTGCCACCTTCTCTGCCTCAATGGAGGACAAAGCCACTGCCTCTGGGTATTGTGTAGCATAATCCACTACCACTAGGATAAACATTTTCCCTGTGGAACATGAGGTACTCAGAGGACCCACAATATCCATAGCTACCCTCTGCAATGGCTCCTCAATCACAGGCAAATGTATCAAAGGAGCTCTCACCTTGTCTCCTGCCTTGCCTATCTTTTGGCACTGCTCACAGGTCCTGCTGTACCCTGTTACATCTCTGGAAATTCCAGGCCAATAGAAGTTCTGCATAATATGTATCTTTGTACGTTTTATGCCCATATGACCTGCAAAGGGAATATCATGGGCTATGGCTAGAAGCACCAGATGGTAGGCTCTAGGCAATACCAACTGCTATACTCTCTCACCTTCTAGCACTCCCTCAGGGGATCCACTCTCTGTATAATACCCTTTGTCCCAGTATACAGATTCCCCCTTTCCTTGAGAATCAGGTGCCTCCCTAGCTACCTGCCTCAGGCCTTGCAATATAGGGTCTGAGAGCTGAGCCTGTCTCAACTCTCTCCTTGTAACCCTTCCCAGCTCCCCTTCCACAGGAAGTCTGGCATTCTCTGACAGTGGTGCTTCACTGTCAGCTTGGGTACTATTACTCACCTCTACCTTTGCAGTCACTCTATCCAAGGGAACATCAGAACCCCACAAGCAGCTGTGGCTCACCTTCAGTCTCACTGCTACAGCATAGCTCACTCCCTGAAGTAACCACCTCACCAGTTCTGGCTGCAAGTATGCAGTCTGTCTGTGCCTCACCCAGGGTACCAGACTTACCTGCTTGTCTCCAAGCCTGACTGCATGTAACTGCACATGCACAGGGTACTGCACTATCAAAATCATTCCCTATCAGGACATCTGCAGGTATATCCACAAACGCACCTACTTGCTGGCTTCCTTTTCCACCCTCCCAGTCAAGATGAACCCTAGCCAAAGGTATCTGGAATGGGATCCCTCCTAATGCCCTGACTGGAGTAGACTGCCCAGGCAAGAAGTGCTCCTCTGTAACCATTGCAGGCTTTACAATGGTTATATCAGAGGCTGTGTCTCTCATGGCAATGTCTTCTTTGCCATTCACTACAATAGGATATAGCCTCTGGTGGTAAGTTGGTACCCTTGTTGTCCCAAGGCAACCAACTATTGGCATTTGGTCTTTACCACTTACTGGCTGCCTCACCTTTTGTTCCCCGCATTGCCTCCATGGACACCTGTATGCCACATGGCCCCACTGGTTGCATTCAAAACATTTAACCCTAGCTTCTGGGCATGTACCTGGACTAGTGGCTTCCCCTGCTACTGGCAGATTCTGTTGGGCAGTCTGAGCTGCCCACCATGGGTTCCTTTAGACACATGAGCAGAACTGGGGGTCCCCTTCCTGTGCAGGGCTGCTCTACTTGCCAGGTATAAGTCTCCTTCTTCCCCAATTCATTTGAAATAGCACATTGTCTATCAGCTAACCAGATCTTCATGTCCTCAGGCAAAGTGCTAAGGGCTTGTTCCCTCACCAAAAGGTCTGCAAGCCCTTCAAAAGTGGTGACCATGACATCCACTCACCCACCTATGGAAATAAGTGCTCAATTCAGCAACATATTCACACACACACACTTTCATCTGCCTTGCATCTATGCTCACAAAGCTTTTTTCTATACGTTTCAAGTTTTAGCTTAAAAAACTCTAAAAGACAATTTTTTACAGCAGTATAATCAAAACATGCAACATCAGACATTTTAGATAATACAGTTACAGCTTTGCCATGGAGTATGTGGGTCAGGAACCGTACCCAGAGCCCTTGGTCAACTTCATACTGTTTACATACTCTCTCAAACATATGAATGAAACTATCAAAATTATCCCCCTCTTTAAACTGCGGAAGAAATTTACTAACCTTTTGTGCTTCCCCATTACCTCCATGACTCTGACGAAGAGTCAGCATCTCCTTCTCATGCTGCCTCTGCCTCTCTTTTTCCTCAGCTTCAAGGCATAGCAGTTTGTCATTCTCCTCACTCTCTAGATGCCTCAGTCTCTCAGCTGCTTCTAATTCCACATGCCTGGCCTCCAACTCAAGTCTCTTTAGCTCCAGCTGGATTTTTAAATCCACTGCAGAAAGGTTGAGTTGTCCATTCTCCGAGGGTATTATATCTTCACTGACAGTCTGATTGTCCTCCTGGTTGCTGTTTTCTGATGCAGCTGTAACCAAGGCTGCAATCAGGTCTGCCTTAGTCAGGTTTCCATGCACCAGTCCCCTAGCCTGGCACATCTCCACCAGCTGGCTCCTTGTCAGCTTTCCATACTCCTCTGCTGATATGCTGCATGCTCACCCTGAATAACTAAGCTAACAAAAGAAATAAAACAATTGTGATCTGAACTGTGAGTATTCACTGTGTGGCTGTTTTAGAGTACAAAAACACCTTCAAAGCTCACTGTACACAAGCTACATGATTCACTCTACCCACACCACTACAAGCCAATTAGTATTTGCCAACTAATTAATATGTGATGCGGATATCCCAACCACTGCCACCACAAATGTGACACCTGTGTCCTGGCCCAGCAATCAATGAGAATCAATCCTCAGCACTAACACCAGCGAGGGCATCTCATATATGAGGAAAGAATAACAAATATACACAGTAAAGTGCAATTTCCCTTACGAGCTCACAGAGATCACAGTCAGTCTGGGTCTGGTCGCTCCCTTGCTCTCCAGGTCCCCAATAAGACTCCCCACTGGCACAGCTATAGGGTCCAGATCTCAGCCTAATGGGCAAGCTAAAACCTCTAGCACCCTCTCTGTCTAACCAGTGCTTATTGTCCCTGCCCAAGTAGCTGTCACACACACTCACACACTTTGAAAAGAGTTTATACAACTACACAGACACTCCTGGGGAAGGCTGATACAGTTTCTCCAGCTGTGCCCCTTTCTCCCAGACTATACAGTAGTTCCACTGGCCACCACCCACTAATACCTATCAGCTACTCCAAGGCCCTTAAAGGGTGTCCAATTATTACTGTGCAATATTATTATCCAATTGGTAGTATGACTCAACAGTCAAGGCTTATTAGAGAGACTTGGTACAGAGTCCTGATATACATGCAATATGCTCTTAGAGCTTAACTTATCTTTACACAAAACAGCCACAGTTAAAAGGTTTTAAAGTATTTAATAATAAATGATTAAAACCACAAGGCAATACTTTCTACTACAGAGTGCTAGTCAAGAGTTTAGAGATCACACAGAAATACTTAAAATAATTCAGTAGTACAGTTCTGACATCACAGAAAATCACTTACTCTAATCTTTCTAGTTCCTAGCTATTTCTAAAAGAAAACACAAGTCTAAGATAACTTACATATGAGCAAGACAGTGCTGTGAGTTGGATGGTCAAGACAAAAGTGCTCAATGCCTTCTGATTCTCTCTGTTTAAATTGCTATTTTCAGTTCTGATTCCCATTACATCATTTCACACTTTCCTGGGTTTTCCAGGCTGACAGATACTACATTCTTGTTATCTTGCACCTGCAGGAAACTACATCAATAAAATACATTCCACATGTAAACTCTAGTAATTATTCCTTAAGTTAAAACAATAAGCAGGATGCTTCACTCCAGACTCATCAACTTCAAATTCTAACTTCAAAGGGACAGGCATGAAATAATTTCAACATCAAAGGACAGACAAGAAATGCTTAACTTAGTTTTCTTTACAGCAGAGGGCAATTGTAAGTTCAACATTTCACAGCATATTCTTTCATTTAAGAAAACAAGCCTGTATTTCAGCATTTCACAATATATTCTTTCAATTAAGAAAACAAGTCTGTAGTTCAACATTCAAATTTACAAATGATAGAATTATCTGCACAATTCTATCTGGCTAGGCTGGCAGCCTTCACGACCGACATGATGAAGATTTTATTGCATTAGGTAGCTGAAAGGTATTTTAGTTGAAAGTTTTCTATGTGTATTTTATGCTTTTCTTAATATCTGATTTTGGAATGTGGGTTGCAAATAGATAGACAGTGTTTTCCTTAACTAGTATTTAGTTTGAAATAAAATCCTTCCTCTATTAAAATGATTAAAAGACTGCAGAATAACACCTGATTACTATTCAAAAATGTAAGCGCTGATTGGTCATAGCAGACAGCCCTCCTGTAGTAAAACCCTGTATTACTTGCAGTCGTATGAAATAAAGAAGACTACGGCTACCGAAACAGAAAAAATTAAAGCTGTCAAGCTCGCCATGGTTGATAACTGACGAAACTGACAGTGACTCCGATGTAAGCGCAAACACTTAAAATCATGATAACACGTCAACTGAATTGTGCCTGTGTAGCATGTTAGAGCAACTCTAGTGAGATACCAAATAACTAAGAAAGGAAAAGTAGTAGCCACAGTTAGAGATGTACAGTGAAAGCGTTGTCACATACAAGAGCGTACACGTGCGCAGTTCTTGTCTTATGTGAATGTTTGCTACCGTCTTGTGAAGTTAGTAGGATGTGAAATCCCATTGTAATGAATCCATATTGTTATTTAAAATCATATTAAAAATAACGGCGATAGTAGAGAATACTGGACTGCGGTAGTCTGCGTAGTGTTCAGAATGGTAAAGTAGTAGCATAATTTGACAGCTGACTATTACCGTCTTAACTAAACAAACCACCGAGTCATCATCTGAAGTGCCCAGTTTTGCAGAATATTGGGATTAGCTTTCATACTTTTGCTGCCTTGGTCCTAAAATCTTTGCTTTTCTTGTAAAGCACTGAAAACTGCAGTCTGCCAGTATTGTTAGACTTTAGGGTTGTACTTATTGTTGATTTTTTTTAGAACATGCATATTTGTGCAAAACTGTTGTCCTGTTAACATTTTAACATCTCTGATTTTTGCCCAGTCCCTCACAAGTCGTACTTCTTACCATTCAGAAACACATGTTAATAAGAAAGTTCCATTTAACTGTATAAGAGTCTTGATTGTGTGCCTTAATACTTTTGCTTGACCCAAGTAAGGGGTTTGATTTGTCATTTAAATAGCTGAATTACAACAGGATTTGAATCCATGAATAGTGATTTAAAACTTGTTTTGTTAATTTTTTAAGTGAATTTAAAAATAAAACAAGCTTAACACCTATTAAAGACTGACCTTTGTATTGGCATAGGATTACTCAGCACTGCAGCTTATGCATGGTCCAGTGTTTTCTGTAATCACTGTTAATATCTGTGTTTTATGGCAACATATCTCCTTTAGAAGTGAGTGTTGCAGGTTTTCCAATGGCTGCATGTGTTTAATTTAAAATTGTTCATGTGGGTAAAGTTGTTTCAGTCCTAACATCGTGTGTATATTTGATGAGCTGTGTTTCCCACAAGCTGCTATTTTTAAAAAAATCACACGTAATTATCTTAGATGAGATACACTGGGAATTGAACCCATTATGATACACAAGGGGAACGATCAGCTATTAATACAATTACAGGACTACCAAAACATAGATGGAGAGGGTGGGAGGTTGGCATAATGGTTAAGGTACTTATCTTACACACGTGAGGTGCAGGGTTTGATCTTCACGCTGGGTAAGTGGCTAGGCTTAAAATGGCCTACAAGAGCAGTTAGCTTAGTACTAGTCTATGAACCTATGAACTAATCAGTAGTAGTGTGTGGGGGTTGGTACTAGTTCTAAAATGCACTTTTATGGCCCTGTTTATAGTTTGCCATGAATAGGCTGGTTTAAAATTAAACAATATGTACATTTTCCACACCTACTTTTAAGTATATAAAAGCTGATATGTTTAACATTGTTAAAATATTTCTGATTTCTTTGTTACTGAGGATCGCTTGTCTGTGACAAATAAAGGCTTGTTGCTTTGGAACACTACCTGAGTCTTATGATTTTTGGAAATTATTGTGACTGAGCTCATCAACGAGGTTTTAAGATCACTAGTTTCTTTGTTTTTTTATTTCTTTTACAAAGCAATACAGCATTGCAGCATCTTACCTCTTGCAGTTAAATATGCAAAATAAATAGTTCAGTGGTTTTAAAAGCAAGACTACATACTCTTGCATTCTCTTACAAAGTGATCTGGTTGTGCTTCAGTAACCAGTTGAATGAAAACTAAAGTAGAAGTATTTGTTAAATATAGCCACATCAATATTTTAGGGTTAAATTATATTAAATAATTACTGTTAAATTAAAATTAGTAAATAAATAATACAATTGTTAGTGACCATTATGCATACAATGTAATTGTTATAGAAACAGTGCCCCCCCCAAAAGAAAAATATCCCAAAAATAAAGGAGGAGGAAAGGGAAAAAATAAAAACACTTGAAAAATTCAGATAAGGCTGTGCCGGTAGCATAGAGGGATAAAGCCCTTACTATGACCCAGTCAACCAGGGTTTGATTAGTGGCTTGGGCAACAGATGGAGTGGCAGGGATGGATGGACATTTCCATCCCTGGTAGGGTGGATGGTGCTGTGGGCATCTCTAGAAATGCTGTCAAGTGCAGGAAATTATGCAGAAGTGTGGATAAAGGGGTTAGGCTGGAGACATAGCTGAGCTGCCTCTGAGATGGGGCAAAACATCACACACCCCACTTGCATGCCTGTCCCTGACCGTCACCATAAAAGTAGCGAGGAAGAGAAGGAGGGCAAAAAGCATATGTGATAAGTAGAAAATTCCCCTAGCTTGAAGTAGAGCAGCATGACACCCCCCCCCAACATCCTTAACATCCTTGCTGGCCATGGATTAAATTTAGGGAGTGAACTGGGGTGACTGGAGTGTTGGTAGACTCTGTGAAAGTCATGAGACACCAAGATGGCTGTCAGAGTTACAGAAGTGGAGAAAAAAAAAAAGAGTTAAAAGAAGTGCATACAAAAATTCCTCACCCTCCTTGGATTTTGAGATATCCTTTAACTATGTACTTCTAATTTAATCCAGTCCCTAATATCTCCCTTTAGGATCATTAGCAAGCATCCCAGAAACTCGCATCATCAAAACACATCCAGCTCCACCCAGTCTCATCTCTTTTTCCATTTATTCCGTCTAGTTCTGTTGGCTCACTATCTCAAACTAAAATCTCTACTTTCATAATCTTGTCAACTGCCTTCTTTCTCTTTCTCTTTTGGTCTTCATTCTCTCCTTCCAAGTATGATATTACCCAGTGATACAAAGCCAACAAAATAATTACTGTGCATGTCTTTTACAATCAGATGAACAGCAAGGCCATTGCTGTCTTCATGAAGTAGCCACTGACCTGTCAATGGTTTTCACCCATTTTATACGCACAAAAAAGCCATACACTGCAGTAATTTTGCAGAATAAACTGCATACTTAAAAATATGTCAGCAAAAAAAACCACAGAGGAAATATGAAATTCAGAATTTGCACTTTACAATATGCATTGCAATGCTCTCCCCCTGGACAAAATCTTAAAAAGGTGCATTCATACCCAAGTACTAAAACACCTAATAGATAACAATATCCTATCCACTACCCAACACGATTTCAGACCAGCCCATAGCACCACTACAGCCCTACATAGCTTCACAGACACAATAAACCAACTCAAAAATAAAGGCCTTCATGTGTCAGCTCTCTTTTTGGATATGTCCAAAGTGTTTGACACAGTATCCCATCAAATCCTGTTAAATAAATTATACCACTACAACCTATCAAAATCCACTCTAACCTGGTTCCATGGCTACTTAACTGACAGATACCAGGCTGTGAAATGGGAAAATTCTCTCTCACCTCTGTTACCCTTAACTACAGGAGCCCCACAGGGGGTCTATCTTAGGACCGCTACTTTTCACAATTTTCACAAATGACCTCCATACCTCCACAAAGCATGCTTCAATCATTCAGTATGCAGATGATACTACACTAATCTGTGCTGCACACAATACTTCCACCTTCTGCAAACCACTCAATTAGCACACTCGAATGTAGAAAACTACCTTACCAAAGCCCAGCTTATCTTCAATCCCAAGAAAACACAGCTAATGATTATAACCAGTTCTAATAAAAACATCAATAGCAGTCAGTTCACCATCTACTCTACGAACTCCACACCTGTCACACCAGTGGTACAGGCCAAGCTACTAGGAGTAACCATAGACTGCCAACTAAAATTTGATAGTCATATCAACTTGACCATAAAAAAAGTACATGCCAAACTAGGATCTCTCTACTGCATTAAACCGTCCCTCACCAACAATACAAGAGCTGCCATTGCACATTCCCAACTGCTGTCCACCCTACTCTATGCATCCCCCATTCTAACTAATCTCAATAAAACTGACCTAAGCAAAATGGAAGCCTGTTACAACAGAATTGCCCGCTTTGCTAATAACTGCCCATATAGATCCCACCACTGTACTGCTCTGCACCAGCTCCACTGGCTTGAACTGTCTAACCTACTAACATATAATCAGCTCCAGCCTTTGCCACTCTTTATATTACTTCCACAATAAGTGTCCTGCCCTCAAAAACCTAGTACAACTGCACTCAGCCACAAGGCTTCTTCAATCATCAAGCAAATTATTACTATAAGTCTCCAATAGCAATAATAGTTTTGGTGACTCACTATACAGTAATACAGTGGCAAAAAAATGGAACATCCTCCCTATTAGCATACAAAACACATTTTCTAAAGCCTGCTTTAAAAACCTCATCAAGCAACATCTGACACAAAGCTGGCAGTGCCATGACTGCTCATCAGGCTAGAGCAATCAAACAATACACATTTACTTAGGCCCATTTTACCTTACTAAATTCCCACTATTACTCAACTAAACTGACCTAATCAAGTTAAATTACTGCTACAATTTAAACCAAGATGTAAGCTAATATTATCACTATTCCAGTTACAAATGGTTTAACATGCAACTGTGTAATGAATATATTACTCATAAAGGTTTACCAGTTACAAATGGATTACCATGAAACTGTGTAATGACATGTATTACTTAAAAAGCTTTACCTACCTCTATGGAAGCAGTTTTAATCAGTATTGTAAAAATAAGCTAATGTACTATGTAAGTAGGGTATTGTGTTTCACTTCATAACTGTATAGCATGGAATTTATTATCTATTATTACTATTAATGAATGTTCTTTCATTCCTGCAATTGTACTGTCTTAATACCAGTATAAAATATGTTATTCCTAAATTTTCTATGTATTTTGATGCTGTATAAACACTTAAATGTATCTGTAACTTGTCTTTTAATGTGGAGCTTTTTCTCCCCGGGCATCTTCTGAAAAAGGACTTTGGTCCAGACAGACACCCCCGGTTAACAAATGTAAAATAAAATAAATAAAAATAAAAATAAATTACCATTTATTAGAAAATACAGTTCAGTTTTATATCAAGTATGTCTTTTAGATGTGACCTGAAATTTATTGTCATATGAAGAATGTTGGAGGACCTTCATTCTGGTTTGTTTTGTCATGTCAGTGTCACATTTCCCAGAGTGTGAAATATCAAACTACATAATCTGTTGACAAAGACAGCAAATACACATGGCTAAGTAAGGAAGCAGGAAATATATTTTGGAGGGGACAGAAAGGCAATTAAATCACTGTCTGAAAATATTAATTAGACCAGTAACATGAAAGTAAAAAAAATAAAACAGAAAAACTGCTAGGAAAAATATATATATAAACTGGTATGAATGTAGTGTGCTGTGTGATTGTGTGAGTGAAGGTTGGTATAATGGCTAAGGTCTTAACCTTGCGAATGCAAAGTGTAGGGTATGATTCTGTCCTCTGGTGAGTAATAAGGACTTTAATAGGCTGCAGACTGATAGCCTAGTTTGTACCTGTAAAGTGCTTTAATACAAACTCATGCACCATTTTAGATTCTAGGCTAAAGACCAAAGAGCAGATTTAAAATATCTAAATGAGTTTGCTTACTTTGAAGGGGAGGGGGTAACAGGCAGTCAGGTTTGTCAGCTACTAGCCATTCATGTAGCTTCACCATAGTTGTTGTTTCTGGCCTAAAATATGATACTACATTGTTGCATAAGTAAATACTACACTAAGTGCGTGAAGGGCCATTTTAAGCCGAGACAATAACCCTAGATCAGAATTAAACCCTGTATCTTGTGTTGATAAGGTGAAGACTTTAACCATCATACCAAACCCACCTATGCAGGCATGAACTCCAGTGAAAGTTGTGCTGTAAGTAGCTCCATGGAAAAAAATATTACCATTTTTTAATTGCTACAAAACAGGGAATGCTTTGCACCAGCAGATTAAAGTCTGACCAAGCACATTAAGTACATTTATACAAGATGGAGCACTTCCTAAACTGCCATATGGATATTTCCTTTAATCAGAAATGTACATTCTCAGATATCTCTGCACAGCCTATGGCCCTATCCTGTAAAAATCTGATTTTAATTTTGTTGTTAAGGGCCATGTGATGGTGCCTCACACTTGCTTGGTTCTCGGTTTGATTCTCAGCTGCGATGCATTGTGTGCAGAGTTCTGCATGATTTTACTTTGTCCACGTGTACTTTCACCAGGGTCTCTTACATCTCAAATAAATGTTAATACATGAATTATCAGGGTTCTAAATATCCCACAGTGTGTGTGTGTGTGTGTGTGTGTGTGTGTGTGTGTGTGTGTGTGTGTGTGTGTGTGTGTGTATGAGTGTGTGTTATGTCCTGAAAACAAATGGTTAATCAACAAGGACTGGTTGTCTGCCGTATACCCTCTGAGTGCCAGGATACACTTTGGCTGCAATGCATTCCAGAGTGGGATAATGCAGGAATTCAAAAATAAATAAGTTTAAGTCTTTGTTAACTGGGGAAAAGCCAATTGATATAAAAGCTTATATAAAGGGGAGGTTTGCTCTAACCAGATGAATTTGGTCATCATCAAACAGTATTGCAGGTACATACTGCATGAATAAATTTAGATTCAGCAAGACATGACTAGTCTGCAATGCACCAGCTTATTTCGGACATTTATGACAAAAAATAATGATATACTATGCAGTGGTCACTTCCTATACAGTAACATTGGGTCTGTCAAACACCCTTCTGTTGTGGAACAGTCGTTGTTGAATATTTTTTAAAAACCCCAACATAGTATTTGAGACATACTTAAATAATAGCATAATAAAAAGGGGAGAAGAGACAGCAGCTATAGTCATATGAAGAGCTTAAATAATTTTCAATTAAACCAAATTTAGAGATAATCATGTCAGTAAGTATCTGAGTTCAAAGTTCCTTCACTATGAGAAGTACTGTCTGCAGGCAAGTATGTTTTGCACCACTGCCTGGGCCCTGAACGTACCAGTCCAGTGATTTAGTGTACAAGTACCGCACCCATATAAATGTGCAGTTTGTTGTAGATGATGACTGGCTGTAACAACTGATCTGACATTTTTCTTACCTTATCAATATGTCACAGTCCCTTATTAACTAATATTCATCATGGTCAAATGGACTTGTATTTATCAAACATTTTTAAAAAGTAGGACTACTCTGGATGTCACATCCTCCTTGAGAAAGCTAGCATCTACAACCTTCTGTATAGAAGATAGTCTGTAATGATGTTTCCAGTGAACCGATTTAAAATTGTTTGGTGACCATGGGAAACAACATCCTAGCTAATATATATATTTTGCTTTGTTTCTTTGTTTGCTTTAACAAAATAGTTCATCATCATCATCAAACCCCATTTTTCCCATTTTCTACATGGAGTTGTGGTGTGTTAGCTGTTGCCATCTATCTCGATTCAATGCCACACTCCTGCCTTCTGCGACACTCATGCCTGACTGTTGCAGATCTCTCACACAATCCATCCACCTCTTTGCTGGGCACCCTCTTTCCTCTTACCTTCTTTCAGTCTGTCCCAAATCTTCTTCACTAGAATGTCTTCTGCTTTTCCACCATGTGCCCAAACCACCGTAATCTGTTCCCTTTGACCTTTTTCTGCAAATAGAGCAACTCTGGCATCTGCTTTTATGTCCTCATTTCTTTGTCTGTCCCACAGTGTGTATCCTACCACCCTTCTCAAGCATTTCATTTCCATCACCTCTAGCTTTCTCATCTGTTCTGAATTTGCTGCCCAAACTTCTGTACTGTACAGTAGTACTGGTCACACCACTCATTTGAACACTTTACTTTTCAGCTTCTTTGGCATTCTTCTGTCATACGGTACATGTGACACTCTATGTCAGTTGGCTGCAGCCCCTCTGATTCTAGCTTTGACCTCTTTATTCAGACTTCCCTTCTCATCAAACACTCCTCCCTGATACTTAAATTAACCTGTTCCACTGTCTTCCCTTCTACTTCAATTCTTAGCTTCTTCTGATTTTTTCCAGTTTGCTGCCATTACCACTGTCTTATCTGCACTTAGTTTCATCCCATGTGCCTTCAGTTTTACATTCCATTCACCTATCCTCTGCTGAAGTTCTTGCTCAGAGTCTGCCTATAATGCTACATTGTCTGCATACAGCAACTTTGTTGATCTGTCCTCTCCTACCTGTTTGTACTTTAGTCTATCACCTGCATGAACAGTAGTGGGCTCAGAGCTGAATATTGGTACACATCCACTCCCACTGAGAACCTCCCTGTGAGACAGAACACTGTTCTTATATGACTCATTAGGTCCTTATATATAGCCTGCATTGATTCTACCAATGTTTCTGGGACTTCAAACCACGACAGTACTCCCCAAATAAGCTTTCTTGGGGCCTTGTCATGTGCTTTCTCCGAGTCGGGAATGCCCAGTTGGACTCTATCATCATCTCGAGCTTCTTCTTAACTATCTGTCTCACTGCAAACATCGGGTCAGGGTCAGTTGTGTTGCATCCTGATCTGAATCCAGATTGCTCATCTCCCATCTTACTTTTTATTACTCTGCATATCTGTTTATCAATCACCCTCTCCAGAACTTTCAAGCAATGTGACAGGAGTTTGATACCTCTGTACTGCCCACAGTTGTAAATGTTACCTTTGTTCTTCTACACTGGAATGAGTATGCTTATTCTCCAGTCATCTGGGATACGTTTTTCGCCCCATACTGCTACGAGTACCTTCAGGAGCCATTTCTCCCCTATCTCACCCAGTATCTTTATCCCATCTCCTGTGCCCTCATCTGAGCCTGCTGCTTTCCCTGACATCATTTTCCTAAGTGCTATTCTTACTTCTTCTATGTGGGCTCCTCTTCTTCTCTCATCGTAAGCTATCTCTGGGGCAGTACAGCTTCTGGGGTTTTCTTCATTCAGTAACTGCTGGAAGTACTCCTTCCATCTGCCTTTGATGTTCTGTGGAATGGTGAGCATGTTGATGCTGGCATCCATTATGAAGGGTGTCTGACTATCTTCTTTATCTTTCTTTGTCTTGCAATCTGATAGTTTCTTTGTGCCACCTGCGAGTCACTTTCCAGATGCTGGTGGAGTGCCTTCAGTGCACTGTTCTTTTCTATGGCAACTCCTTTCTTAGCTTCTTTGTTAGTCAACCAGTATTACTTCCTAGCTTTGTCCATCTTTTCAGTCTCCTATTTTTTACTATACTCTTTCTTTCTTTCTTTTGATGACATCCTGGACTTCTGCATTCCACCACCAGCTTTCCTTATTTATTTATTTATTTCAGTTTGGTTACCGGGGAAGTCCACTGGGCCAGTGGTGTGCCCATTTTCAGTGGAGGCCCGGGGAGAAAAGCTCCAATAAGCAATATGGTTACAAGGTTACATAATGCAATGGTGAGTACATACATAAATGGATACAAAGGTTACATAATACAGTGGAAAATACATATATACAATCAGGTACAGGGGATAAATTGTCATTGAAATACAATTTTGACATAGGTAGCACAGTTTGTAGGTATTTACTTTCAGGACAGTAAGTTTAAATTGACTGGACAATAAGTATATATGACTTACTTGATATTTACAATATATACAATACTTGGAGTCAAGAGAGAGAGGATGCTTAGTCTGAGTATGTTAGCTTAGGTTTAATTAGGATAATAGAAAAGAGGTAATAGTGCAAAGAAAAGCAGGAGAATGAAGAGTTCAAAGGGGAAAATTCTTAAGATAGTTATGTAGGGTGAAAGCAGGAGCATTTACGTTTAGTGGATAGGTAAGAGAAAAGTAGGGTTTTGAAGGATTCAGAGTTAGGTGTAGTCCTGAGTGAAGGAGGGAGAGAGTTCCATTTTTTGCCAACAGTGAAAGAGAGAAGGTGTTGGCCTGCAGGGCGTTTGGGTTTGTGGACAGAGATTAAATTTTGGTGTTCAGATCTCAAAGATCTGGTTGGGATGTAAGGGGGAAGGATGTTTGTTAAGGCTGGGCATTTATCTGGATAGAATATTAATTTGTGGGCAGTGGTTAGTTGGAAATAGTCTAGGAGGTTTGGGAGTTCCAGCCAGTTCAGAGATTGTAAGGTTAGGCAGTGGTGAGTAGAGGTTTTGGATTTAGTTGCGAATTTGGAGATTTTATTATAGCAAGTTTCGAGTTTAGAGGTGCTGGAAGAAGATATGTAGAGGGGCTCCATATAATAGAGAGGGTAGGAGGTAGATATTAGCAATAGTTTGCCTTGCTGAGTTGGAGAGAAAGCGGTTATTTCTATAGAGCATGCCTAGCTTTTGATGGGTTTTCTTGATGTTTTGTTGGATGTGGATATCAAATTTAAGGTGTTCGTCTATGGTAATGCCGAGGAGTTTTGCGGAAGGGACCACTTCTATGGCAGAGTTGCTTTGGTTAAGGACTTTGAAAGCATTCTTGTCGAAAGAGGGAGGAAACAGCAGAATTTTAGATATGTTAGAGTTGAGCGAGAGATGGTTTTGGTGCATCCAGTTTTCGGTAGTGGAAAAAGCTGTTTGAGTTTTAGTCAATAGTTCAGGAAGGTTGGAGGCGGCACAGACTAAGGTGGAGTCGTCTGCATATTGGATAACTGTTGTATCAGGGATGATTGAGTGAAGGCTGTTAATGAAAATGTTGAAAAGCATGGGTCCGAGGATGGACCCCTGGGGAACACCGGTGGGTGTTGGCAAGAAGGAGGAGGTAGAATTCTTCCATCTGACAGCTTGAGATCTGTCAGATAGGTAGCTGGAGAACCAGGAAAGGGTATCAGGGGAGAGATGAAGGTTGGAGAGATGAAAGAGAAGGTGCTTGTGGGAGATGGTATCAAAGGCTTTGGAAAGGTCTAGCAGTACTGTGGATACTAGAAATCCAGAATCGTGTGCTCGATTTACTGTGTCTAAGAAGGATAGTAAGGCGGTAGTGGTGCTGTGGCCAGGGCGGAAGCCATGCTGGGTGGGAGTTAAGTGGAGATTCTGAGTTAAAAAAGGCATAAGTTGGTGATGGACACATTTTTCAAGTATTTTTGATAATGGTGAGAGTATGGCAATTGGGCGGAAATTAGAGATATTGTAGTTTTTGCCTCCTTTGTGTAGAGGTAGAATGAAGGCAGATCGCCAAAGTTTGGGTACATAAGACTCTTTTAAAGATTTGTTAATTAGGATGCTGATAGGGAGAGCAATACCATCAGCAGCAGTTTTGAGGAAGGAGGAGGGTAAGTTGTCTGGGGCATTTGAGCAAGGCTTTAGTTTTGATAGGAGTCTTTTTATGAAATTGGTTGGTACAAGTTTGAGTTGGAAATTAAGCGTACAGTTACTAGGGGTGCTGGGAGTAGAGGAGAGAGAGTTGGATGGATTATTGTTGGGAAAAGATTTGGTTAGATTAGCTATGGATTCTGTAAAGAATGTGTTGAAGTGAGAGCTTAGTTTTGAGTCGGTTAAGCTAGGGTCAGGGCAGGGATTATTCCTAGATCCTGGGTGGAGTAGGGAATTAATAGATTTCCAGAATTGTTTAGGGTTCTTGTTATTATTGGGCTGAAGTTTATTGTAGAAATTTTTTTTGTCTGAGGTGATTCGTTTCTTTACTTGGTTGCGGAGTTGGGTGTATTGAAGCAAGGTAGAAGGCATCTTATTTATTTGGTAGAGCTTCCAGGATTTGTCCCTGGAGTGCATGATTTGTTTAGTTTCTTTGGATAGCCAAGGAGCAGAATTAGTCTTGATTTGTTTGTTTCTTGGTGGGGCTTGGGAGTTGAGGGTTTTTAGGAAGATAGAGTTAAAATATTCTACTGCATTGTCAAGGGGAAGAGTATAAAGGATTTGCCAGTTTATGTATTTAAAAGTGTTTGAGAAATTTGAGGGGTTGAAGTTGCTGAGATTGCGAGTGTGGATATAGTGGTGTTGGTGTTTAGTATTGTTGGTTGAGCGATGTATGAAAGCAGGGAGATGGTCACTGAATGTGTCTGGGATAGTACCAGAGAGAGTTATTTTATTTGGATAGGAGACTAGGACCCAGTCGATGATTGATCCTGGGGGGTGGTGTTCGTTAGGGCGAGTAGTTGTCTGTATTACTTGGGGAAATTGTAGAGGTTAATGAATAATGAGGGAGAAGGTGACTTGATTTTATTCCAATCGATATTAACATCACCTAGAATGTAGGTTTCTAAATTTATTTTAGTAGAGGCCCAGTGAAGAATATTTTCAAGGGTAGAGATGTTGTCACCTGGGGAAATATATAGCGAGATAATGTAGATATTTTTATGTTTATTTAATTGTAGGAGACAAGCGGTTAGTTCAGTATTTTTGAATTTTGGAATTGGAGTTTGTAGAGGAATTAGAGAGAGAAGGTTGGAGTAGATTAGAGCAGAGCCTCCACCTTTTCTGTTCAAATGGTCACTTCTATGGATTTGGAATCCAGGTGGTAGGATTTCGGAGTCAGCAATATGGGGTTTTAGCCAGGTTTCTGAGATGGCTAGGATGTCAGGTTGGTTGTGGGAAATCCAAACTTGTATTTGGTGTATTTTGTTATTAAGGCTTTGGGCATTTATGGTGAAGAACTTAAGGGTGTTAGGACAGGAGGTAGAAGAAGAAGAGGGAGGGGGGAGAGTGGATGTGTGAAATGGATGAAGTGGGGGAGGGGGGAGTTTGTTGTGAGGCAAGGGCCAGGGTTAGGATGGATGTCTCCAGATAAGGCTAGGTCATTATTGGGAATAACTTTTAGCTTTTTGGGTTTATTGAGAAGGAAGCTGTTTGCGGCTAGTTGTGAATGAAGAGTGAAGGTATTTGTTGTGGTGGAGAGGAGTTTGGGGAGGAATAGGTGTAGTAGGCTAGGATAAATAAGAGAGGGTGTTATTGTATGGAAGTGGGATGCTAGAAATGGTTTAGGGTGAGTGCATGGGATGGTTTGAGAAGGAGGTAGGCATAGGGGTGTTTTGGAAGAGTAAGAAGTAGCCGAATAAAGAGGAATTTGTAGCACATGAAGGGAGCATGAGACAAGGATAGTATAAATGGTATGGGAAGATATACTAGGAGAATGTGAGGAAAAAAAGAAGGGAGAGATGTACGAGGAAGTTTACAGGTTAATAGAGGAGAAGAGGTAGAGGAAGTAGAGGGGGAAGTAAGTCTTTACAGGGAGAGAGAGAGAGAGATTGAGTAAGTAGGATAAAGTGGGTTAAGGGGTGTAGGGAGGAGTAGGAAAGGGAGGAGAGATAAGGAGAGGAAAGTGATTAATTAATTGGTTTGGGTGGGAGGGGTTAGTCAGGAATAAATGTAGAGGTACTGGGGGCGGGTGGGAATTGGGGGCAGGGTAGGGGAGCAGAGTGAGCCCGTAGGGCGAACGGAGTGGGAAGAGCCAAAGGACGGAGAAAAAAGGGAGGAAAACAATCAGTGGAGTGAGAGCCAGAAGGTGAGTTTGCACAGTTATGTTAAGTAAAAAGACTGACAACAAGTTAGAGTTATGGTTAGAAATGAAAGAGAAATAGCAGTAGAAGGTCAGAGGCTATGTGGGATAGGGATAACTTATTTCCACACCTGGCTTGGCCACATATTTGTTTTGTAGTCCTCACACATGCTGTTTTGAGGCCCTGCCATTCATCTTCAACTCCATCTATCTCCTCCTCTCCTTGAGGTGCTGCAGCCTTGAGTAATTCCTTGAACTGTTGTACTTTCTCTCCTGTCAACTTCCAGGTTTTCAACTTGGTATCTGTTGACCTTAGAGCCTTCTATGACCATTGTTTGGAGCTGATTGTGGCAACCAGTGGTTTATGCTGTGGGCCGACTATTAACTTTACAATCACTGATTCTATGCTATCGCTGTGGGGTTCTTCCCACCTCCAAAAAAACACGCTGAGTGTTTCCATCTCAAACTCATCAAAGAATGGAGCTGTGAACAGCTAAACAGCCTCTATATGGAGCCCATAGGTGAAGAGTTGTATAGACCAACTGTTTTGGGCATCTGCTGTGGTGTGCAGTATCCTCAAGATAGGAGAACACAGATCACACAGTGCATGCCATGGCAGGGGTATCCACTCAATGGTGTAAAATATGGCTCTAGGTGATTCTGTCATGTTGACAATAAAATAGTTAACACTAAGAAAAACATTGAGTATTACATGTGATAGCATGCAAAACTATATTTCAAGTACTTCATGGCTCAGACTTGCAAACAGCCCTCAGAATTTTGCATCTCTGAAAACCTACCTATATAATATTCTTTGTATGAGTGCCTATAAGCTATATAATTTCATTATCAAATCTTATTTGCTATTTGCTTAAGCTAAAACCTTACTCAATCCAAAGTTTATATTTCCAATCTTGTCAAAGTGGATATTTTACTCCCAGAAAACTTTTGCAACACTATACAGCAGTGGCACAGTACCTACAAATATGATATCATAGGGTAAACAGATAATATAGTATCAAAGTATGAGGCAAAAAAGAAATGTGTGTTATCAGTGAATTTAGACTGCACTTTACATAGCATAACAGTGTATTTATGTAAGTATGACATGGTACGGACAGACTTTGATGCCATATGGCAAGCACTTGGTCATCCAATTAAAACTTTCTGTGATATGGAATGTTCCATTAGACTGATGTGTGTGTGTGTGTGTGTGTGTGTGTGTGTGTGTGTGTGTGTGTGTGTGTGTGTGTGTGTGTGTGTGTGTGTGCGCATGCACGTGTGTGTGTGTGTGTGTGTGTGTGTGTGTCTGTGTGTGCGCGCATGTGTGTCTGTGTGTGTGTGCACGCATGTGTGTCTGTGGGTGTGTATAGTGTGTGGGTGTGCGCGCATGTTTGTGTCTGTGTGTGTGTGTGTGTGTGTGTGCGCATGCACGTGTGTGTGTGTGTGTGTGTGTGTGTGTGTGTGTGTGTGTGTGTGTGTGTGTGTGTGTGTGTGTGTGTGTGTGTGCGCGCATGTGTGTGTGTGTGTGTGTGTGTGTGTGTGTGTGTGTGTGTGTGTGTGTGTGTGTGTGTGCAGGCACACGTGTTTGTGTGTGTGTCTTTGCATATACATGTGCATCAAAATGATTCCTGTCTCAGTCAGCTTTTGTGGGTAATTCTATTTTTGCTTTGAAACAGTCCTCTTACATACCTCACAACTGTCCAGATTTTCACAGAATGTCCAGATTTTTGCCTCATATTTTTGGTCTGTTCCTGATAAAACTGATGGTTTAATGGCAAATTGTTGAGGAGTAAAGTAACTAAGTAGTCTTAAATAATAACATAGATTTCAGTTTCAGACTTCAAATCCGCCAGACACATAATAATTGAAAACCCGTCATTCTAGCAACTTTCAAGGTTTATACAGGCAATATTTCAAATCTGTCCCTATTTTTGAGCCTTTGTTCCTCATTATTTTGGTCATTGTGCAGATTATTTGCACTGAGAGGTTGAGAGGCTTGGTCCTCCAATAGTTTTAACTCACCATCCAGACAACAATGATGAACAGCACTCCCAATTTTGTCGTAGATTGCAGAATTAGTGTTGGAGATCACTAAGCTCATCTGCTAGTGGTGTACTGATGGTGGAGTGACACTAATGCTCTTGTCTCTTTTAAATTCCCTCATTGAATTTATAGAAGAAATCTCCCAGTCAATAAAAGGGGGTATTTCCTCCCAAATGATTCTCCATCAAAGGAGGGTGACAATAATGTTTTAGCTTTCCATTCTTTCTTACTTTCTTCTTTTTGTAGGCCTTGCTCAATCCAGGCCATTTTCAAAGCCAGGTGACAAGAATCGTATAGAGAAGCCAGAAGCATGATACTCCTGATTTTTACAGAAACAGGTATGAATAGCTGCGTAACCAGTCTACTTTATTTGCACAGATGACTAGTTTCCTGCGGCCGTAAAACATTAACAGTTGGGAAGCCTTCAGCGTGCTCATGCTTTTGAGTAGTTGGTTATTTTTATGCATAGTCATAAGACACGGATAAAGGAGAAGAAGCCCCAAGTGTGACAGCATTGTGACAGCTTCTTTTGTTATCATATAGTACCAATTACGAAGCAGCTCTGAGACAGTCACCTTATCAAAAGACTTGCTTTTACTTATCATTTGGATCTTCAGAAGGAATGAGAAGGAAACTTAAAGAAAGAAAATAGAGAATCACTTAACCTTAATTGTTGTTCTTCAAGGAGCTTCCAGCAAATTCTGGGGAATGTGGACATGGTGATTATATCCAAGGCCACTGTCTCATAGACACTACACCAGTTTCTTGATGCCACACAAGGAGGATTATATGTGGTACCCATATACCACAGTGGAGAGAAACAATATAATGCAGGCATTTTATGTAACAGCCTCATTCCCTGAGATGCTGAATGCCATCAGTTGCACCCATGTTGCCATAAAGGCCCCATCTGGACACAAAGACTGTAGTGTATTAACCATTCAGGATTCCACTTCATTAACCGTCAGGTTTTCTGCATTGCACAGGGAATAATACATAACGTGACAGTGTTCTATCCAAGCAGTGCCCATGATTCACACATCTGGAGCATGCCCAACCTAACAGCATTTTCTGTAGGATGATTCCTCATGGACATCTTAATGGAAATGCTGGATACCCCTTGGACTCAGGGCTCATGACAATGTATTTTATTTATTTATTTTACCTTTGTTAACCGGGTAGAGTCCAGCTGGGCAAGTAGCCCATTTTCAGCAGAGCTGGAGACCCGGGGAGAAAAGCTCCATAACAGCAGTACAAAAAGATTACAAAAATTTTTAAAAGATTTACAAACAATATACAAAAAGTATGACAGTTGCCAATAATCACAATTTACAAAAAGGGAATATAAAACAGAAAACATTACACTTCCTAAGCCTTACTACAGACAGTAATATGAAACTCATTAGATATATAACTAAAAAACATTGTGGTATTTTAGAATGATAAGAAATCCACACAGTGTAGCAAAAAAAGCATAAAACACCGCCCTATAGTAGAACTAAAACATCACAGAACATGTGTTGACTGATGAAGGCCCTCTTCATATGTTCAGTTGCCTTCAGTGGCAATCTGCAGTATGCTATAGAAATACAAATCAACATATTTGCGATGTATGTAATTATAGGCAATCTATTGATATGCAGACAGATAAAGCAGGGTATTGACATCAGGGGAGAGGGTGCCCTGAAGTCAGCAGTGAAGGAGATGCTTGATGAGGAGTCTGAAGAGGAGCTGGGTGTAGAGGATAACCATGCAAGGCATTGACAGGTGCTGTGTTTTGTGGCACTTCCTAAGAGGCAGTGTCTGGTTTACAAATCCGGGCCAGATTAGGCATAATAAAAATGATGTAATACTACAAGCAGTCTATGCTATATCATGCATGGACTGGCCACATAGTGCACTAGACACAGGCTACCCTGGTAATAGAGTAGTGAGGTCAGGGCACATTCTCATCATATACACAAGTGGGGAGGGTCAAACAGGTGCCAGCAACCAGCACTGTGGGAGGAAGACTAATGATGCAGGTATGTCAGTAAGTGTGTATGTGTATGTCATGGCCTGGTGAGTATGGTAAGCTGGAAAGACGAGGAGGTGGTGTCTCCAGTGTGGTGTATTTGAGCAGAGACTGGTGGTAATGTTAGGAATGTGTGTGTGTGTGTGTGTGTGTGTGTGTGTGTGTGTGTGTGTGTGTGTGTGTGTGTGTGTGTGCGTGTGTGCGTGTGTGCGTGTGCATGTGTGCGCGCGTGTGTGTGTGTGTGTGAATGTCACTGGCGCAGTCTGCATCAAGCACAAAGGATGGTCTGCTCTGAGACAGCAAACAGCAGGTTGTGCCTTGGGTAGTTTCAGCACATATACCATGTATGCATTTGTATCCATAGAGTGCTACAGTGTCCTTGGCATTGGTGGCAAGCACAGAGAATGTGGCACTACAGAATCTAGACCATCTCCTGGCCATCTCATGGTGGACATCACCACCAATAGTGGAAGAGGATTGGCCATGATATTTGCAATGCCTGCAAGCACTTTGAGAATGTAGATTCCCCACTGTGTCTTTCAAAGCTGAAACATAAATGGGTAAAGCCCAACCTGAGTTGATCACACAGGCCTCATACCACACCAATCAGCTCTGCAATGTCTCTGCTCTCCTCAGCCAGTACTTGTATGACATCTAGCACATCCATTGTGTGACAGCCATGGGCAGACAACTCAGGTGTAAGGAGGGAAACAAGGCATTGACACACACAAGAACATTTTTATGTATTTAGTTAACATTTGTTTACCAGGAAAGTCTGACTTGGAACGAAGCCAATTTTCAGCAGAGGCCCAGGGAGAAATGTTCCAGATACATGTCTTTGTAATGTGGGAGGAAACCCACACTAACACAGGAAGGACATGTAGACTCCGCACAGAAGGCACCCTAGCCGAGAATCGAACTGGAGAACCTCTTGCTGTGAGGTGATAACACTACCTCTGCACCACTGCGCCATCCACATTGACCACTACTTTACTCCTCAGAATCATGGGAGCTGCCAAAACCCACTGTTTTCTATGATGAAGGTAATGAGGGTACACTATGGGATTTTAGGTGGCCAACTGATGTCCTACTACAGTATCCTGAGACATAGGGTGGATTACATAGACAATAAAGCAGTGTTTCAGGAAGAAAGTGTGATATGCCCCCACATTTCCTATGCCTCACACTGCCACCATGGCTGCAGACTGTTCCAGACTGTGGAAGCTGTCATCTTCAGACTCATACAGTTCCCCAAACAGGTATGTCAACTTCCATGGTGGAGGATCCAAACACCAAAGCACCTGTGAAAACAGGCAAACACACCCAAGAATAAAAATACTACTTGACACTTGTGGATTCCAGTGAGGCTACAGTTATGAAGCAAAATAACAGGCAAGCAATATAGGTCACTTATAGACTGATGTTGCTTGTATGAACATGCTCATTATGGCTCTGGTACTGACTCTAGCATGTTGCACCTCATAATTATATGTAAGGGTATACCCAAGTGGAAGATCACTCAGTGACACTTGTGGTGGTCAGTGAAGTTCTACACCAGTGAAAAGTTCTTCACTGGGTATGAGGATGCTGTTATGACCCCTAGACAGAGATAACAGAAACTTTTCCATGTCAATTAGGGATAACTGTTTAGGTGAACCCCAACTCATGGTGTTTACTCCTCTGCAAGGCAAGTTGCTTTGATGAGGTCATGATAGATTGTTTAGATGGCGACATGGCATCCTATGACCAATTATGGCCACTGACAGCATTTCCCTGTACAGCAAGGTCCAGCCAGACATGCTTGTGGAAAACACATTCAATCAATCTTGTCCATAAGGAGTGTCTGCAACATGTATTCATAAAGAGTCTACTCTATAAATGTGAGAATAGAAATATAGCAAATTTTTAGCCTGTGATATCTGTCACACCCACATTATAGCACTCCATCACATAGTCTACAGCTACCACAGACTTTTCAACACATAACTCACACAAAGGCACAGGCCACCTGTACATCTGCCTGCTATGTAGTAGCAGTCAATATCTGATTGTAGGTGTACCTTCTAACATATCACACAGCACGTACCTGCAAAACTTGCAGTTGCAGTTTTACTTTATCTCTGCATACTAATACGTGTTCTAATAATCGTGGCCCCACAACCTGACATATATGGCCTCCACTGCACATGCAGATGGCTACAGCTCTGGCCCATTGTACCCTGTCTGTCTGCTTTAGTGATGAATTGCTACACATATTTCCTATGTACCTGGCTGCTTCTGATGTCACCCACCTTGCTGATGGCACATCCCACAACATCACAAACCAGATATGCTAGTAGAATGGCCATAGTCCAACTGATGTGAGCTCCCTTGCATTTGTATGTGTGCACTATGACATGAGGCTGAGGCCCACTGCAAATCATCCCTGAAAATGTCACTCACTAACACTGTGGCAGTAAACTCAATAGCTAAAAGGCAACTGCTCCTGTGTACCCAGTTCCCATTCAGCAAATAGCTGTTGAAACCCCCAACAACTCTAACAGCAAAAATAAAATTTCAGCTGTCATTTCAAATCAGTTCCCCAACATGAGCAGGCAGTGTCCCATGAACACTTACCTCAGCTATAGTAAATAAATCTGTCCTATTTTCTTCTGCACCCCACTTCCTTTGCTGGGACACAGTGAGTATTTCTTTGATTACCGCAGTCATTACCGTCTCTGCATTATCCTACAATTTCAAGGAGAACAGAATGGCAATTATGCTAATGAGCCAGTTATAGGCGAGTGTCTCTGAATAACAGTTTTCAGCTAATGCATACTGGACCAAGGCTGTGCTGTGAGACTTGGATGTGATGATACACCCACATGAACGGTTAAAAATCACATCAGTCATGTGTGGGTGGGTCACTGACCCCAGTGAGCACGTTGATATATTAAACTTTTATTGTGGCTCCTGGAGGTTCCAAAGAGCAACCATGGGATGGGATATGGGATTTCTGGCCTATATACAAGCATATCATAATACCATTCACACCAAAACACTACCCTGCCACCTCATGAATTTATGAGGAGCTATATGGAAGTATCATGCACTGTTTTGCTGTCTTAATGGCCAATAATGTGTTTCATTTGATGGTAGAGACTTGAATCATAGGATCATAAGCTCATACGAGGTTACTAGGCTAATGGCTCTGGGGGCCTTACAAGCCTAGCCAAGAGTTTATCCCCAAAAAAGAAACCTCGGTCAGCACCTGTCACCCCTGTCAATGAGGGATACAGGTGGAACCCCTGTGACTAATTTGTGGTTTCCTATCCAATCATCAATGTTGCACTTGAAGAGGGTCAGCAAGGTACTCTGTTTGACATGTATGGGAAGGCTATTCCAGAGAAGAGGCAGCCTCAAATGTGCTACAATATTACTCTAGATTTGACCTGTGAAGTATCCAAGGCTTTCATGGGTATTGTGTGGCATGGCTTCCAGGTGGTACTCCAAGGGATTCTATAATATTTCTGTATTCAGTATACAGAGGCTACTAGGTGCACCTGTTGGGGACTTCTCACAAGGGTCCCAGTATAAAATGGATGCTTGTCACTGCTTTGCCAAGACAGTGAATGCTAAAATAGCCTTAAACCAGTCAGTGGAATAGTGCCGGCACCATGACAGTGACCTTCTTCCCAAAGGTTAGGGAAAGTGTAGCTAAGTTGTCTAGTAAGAACACATGATAGGTACATTTTAATATAATGTAATAAATAACTTCCAGGCTACCTGCTGGACATATGCTTCATGTACATTTTTCATTTTTTTCATGTTTTTCAGCTCCTAAACTGGCTGAGAGAAATCATCTCTTCTTTCAGGGTTGTATGGACGTTCACACCAGACACAGGGCTAAGCACATACCTGTATTAGTATAACAGCATATGGAAGTCATAGCAGCAGACTATGTTGTGATTAATAATGATATCCACTCTGCCCACAGGAATACACACCTCTGGACACATCTGCATTCTCTACACAAGCCAAGGTGTTGTCCTACCCACACTACCTGTGTAAGGTACCCACAATATAAGAATAAGGATTATATGCTTGGCACAGCTTGCCCTTACAACATGCCAAGGGCCATAGTCTACCATTCACCTATGTAGTTGGCCCCTTCCTTGCTATATGCGCTGCCATAGCCTGTCATTCTTATAGGGCACACCAGACAGATCGTACAGCATAATGCATACATTGAACACTGCCCCAATTAACCTCATGATGGTGACACTTATACATGTCATAATAGGGATATGACACCTTTTGGCTATTCTGACTTGGACTACTGGCTATAATATACAATAATGGACCACCAACTATTGACTGCTACCCATGATTGGGCGACTGGATTCACTGGTGTTGATGTGTCCCACTATACAGTCAGGTTGCCCTTTGAAATCTGTATAGCTGGTCATGTCCTCCATTCCCTTCCTTGCCTTTAGTCATATAACGTAGCAGTAAGAGGTGTGCTGCAATACCTCCCATGGCCCTTGCTCTCTCATACTGCCCCACCTGCCTTGTACTCCCACATATACATGTTGGCCCTGGGTAGGATCTATGTCTTCATGCCCCTTGTGAACCACTGCCTGCAAGTAAATTTTATTCTGTAATCCGCCTGGTCAGAAGTTTCCTCAAAACTGCCAGCACATACCTAACACCATTGTATTTCTACAAGTGCTTTTATGCCTGTTAGTCAACAGCACACCTGCTAATGTTCTTCTCTGTTGTGTCTCTCTGCCTCACTATCCTTGTATTATATTTATTCAGCACTTGCTGTTTTGTCTCTGTTTATGTTACTGTGTTATGCAGTGTCAGACACAGCTGTATCTGTAGTATTGCAGTGGTCGACATGCCATTGACCTGCCCTGCTGTCTCCTCCTAGGTGTCCAGCTGCCTCCATGCCTGTCTCTTCATGGGGTGATGAAGGTTATCCAGAGGGGCATAACCTGGTGGGTTCCATGGTGGCCTCCAGTGGTCCACCACTTAAACAATGTTGTCACACAAAATGTGAATACCACCAGTAGGTTCTAATATGTTAACCAGAAGGAGGTGGAGGAAGGTGGTGATGGCAGTGGTGGACTGATGGCTTGTCATCAACACTGATCATCTGATGAATATCCTTGTATGACTGGCAAGGGTGCACCATTGCCTGGACCTGTACAACATTCCAACAGAGGCAGGGATGAACAGGAAAGGGAGTAATCAGGAGGAGTGAACGCTGGCTGTGTGAAGCCCTGAGCAACAAGAAAGAGAGCTGTCACCTCACCCAACACCTGATCATGATGTAGGAAGCTGTCACCTCACCCAGCACCTGATCATGATGTTACTCTTCCCTGAGTTTCACTTCCTTCCACAGTTTGTAGTCCAGTCCTCCCAATCACCAGTTGTTCCACTCCATCTGTCTGTCTGTGTATCTCCATCATCTCTCATTCCCTCCTTTGTGTTAGCACCTCCCCTGCAGGTCTTTATCTGTGTTCTCTGTTTGTCTGCCCCTGCTACAATATCTACATATCTTTTCTGCCCACAATTTCCAATTTTATTCTCCCCAAAAATTCCCTTACTTAGTTCCCCTCTACCTTTCTTAAAAAAATTGGCATCTGTCTCACAAAAAGAAAAAAATATATCCTTTCTTCCTAACACCTTCCCAATTTCCTTATTCTTGTCCTTCTGTGTGTTTGCTTCTCCTCCTTCTTTTTCTTCCTAAAAATGTATATAAATAGGTAGGGACTTTCCTTTGAAGCCCTTACTATGGGTGTCAGCAGTTTTTGGATTAGTGTGACTATGCTCGTGTGGACAAGATGCATTTCCATGCACATTACTGGGCTTCATTGGTCACATGACTATCTTTGTAGTATAGTCCTCTTTTTACAGTCTCAGTAGTTTTCACCAGAATATTTCTTAATTAGTTACTCCTTATCACGTTAATTGCCTCCTATTACATTTTTAATTATCTTCAACCATGTCAAGCAAATCTGACGACACTAATTAGCTATCACATGGCTTCATAAGTGATGTTTCTGAATTCCAGGATTATGATGTTTACCAATTTTGTTGAAGTTCTTTTCAGTTTCTTTCCTCATATTTCAAAGCACAGTTAAAATCAGAACTATGTTCCAGGTTGATCAGTTTCTTATAATTCTGCATGCCCACATGGAGTGCTAACACTGGATCGTATTGTGAATCTACCGAACTGTAAACCATATTTGCCAACGCGTCTGGAATTTATGAATATTTATGAATATTTATCAAAAAAGATGCCAGTTTAACACAAGTATTTGCATTTTAATAGTCGAATGCATGCAGGAAACAGAAGGAAACAAAAAGATAGAAATAAGAAATAATCTAAAGATGAAAGAAAGAAGGTGGCAAGAGCGGATGAATCATAACACCGCAGGAGTTTTTTGAACTCATAAAATGATTGAGCAATCAACATGCAGAGGTGGAGAAGGTACAGCTGAAATAAATTCCTACTTTAATTGTTTTCACACAAAATGGAACATGTTCTTTTTGACATATGTTGCTTATCTTCTACAACTCATTTTAAAATCTTCCTATGCCAGAAGTGGTCAGCAGTTACTTATCTGTACATATGCAGCATTTCATTTTTTTGTAAGTAACAGTATAGCAGGCACCAATATTTAGAGTTACACATTTATTCTGCTATATTCAGAACTGACAAAATGTGTTGCTTATCTGGGCAGGAATTTTGCATCTTTTCTACAAGCATGAACACCGGTTTGCATTTGAATGGCTGCAGAGATTGTCTGGGGTTTTTAAAATGTATGCCTGCTAGAAAGTTAATGATGCTTCAATATTCAGCTGTACCACAGTTTCATACAGTAATAATTTCACCTTCCTTCTGGAAGAGATACCATACCCACTGTTTCTACATGTTTGTATACTTCTTCATTTCATATCACTAACCGTATGAAAAATGCACTACATTATGCATGACTTTAAAATCCCAAATGGACACGTTTCTGCTTCACATTGAATAACGTGTTGAGCTTTATGATTTTGCAGCATGGAACTTATAGAATCAGAATTTACAAGGCAACTGGGCCAGACAGCCATAGACACTTTGCCACCATTACACATTTCCTCTTTTTTCAAGGAGTGATACTCCAGTGATACCTCTGGTGAATTTGTGAATACTCATGTAATTGTCTGATTCCTTCTTAAAGGGAGATAGTGTATCACATTGCTTGACCTGAAGAGGATGGTTATTCCAGAGAAGGGGTAGTCATTGCATAACAAAGCTGTCTTTCCACTATGATTTGTTTATTTGCTGAAACAGGTTCAGATCTCTGGTTCTAGTGTTCACGGGACTGTTTGATTTGTGGATACATGAGACACCTAGAACTGCCAGACCTTAATGGTCCAGAATGCAAAGCACAGATCACCACTAAGG
This sequence comes from Protopterus annectens, assembly GCF_019279795.1. Classification (NCBI taxonomy): domain Eukaryota; kingdom Metazoa; phylum Chordata; order Ceratodontiformes; family Protopteridae; genus Protopterus; species Protopterus annectens. Next base: position 1,269,068,430 of record NC_056726.1, read on the forward strand.
AGTCTGCAGGATACTGAATACATGGACAAGGTCTTCAGCCTCTCTTGATAGATCAAGTTCTTTAGTCCCATGATCTTTTTTGTCAGGTATCTTTGAAGTCTTTCTAACAACATGTTTAGTAAGATACAGCTTGAAGGGGGCATTGTATTCCACAATAGGCCCGACAATGTAGAATATAAGAATTTACTGACCACTGTTGTTATATGATGGTCAAAGGAGAAGGATTTGTTTTACCATGTTTGAAGCTTTCTCACGATATCTTCATTTTGAAGAGTGGTGTTTTCTATACTTAAACTAGGTGAAGGGTTTATTTGCCAAATGCAGCAATATCAGATTTTTTAGCATTTAATTTTAGTTCATTTTCAGCAAACCATCTATTAACATGTACATTCACTTTGTTGCTTCTGATTTTTGATTTGGGATCAGAGAAGTATATGTTGAATAGCAAAGGTCCTAGCACATAACCCTGTGATACTCCACCGAATACTTTCTTACACTCTGAGGACATACCTGTCACCCCCAATATGGATTCTGTCACTCCACCTAACTACAAAGGGAGCAATTGGAAGGGCATTTAGCTTGCTGATAATGTTGGCATGTGATATAGTATCAATTTTTTTGGCAAGATCAAGGTAAGCTATAGAAAGAGTGTAACCACTGTCTATGACTTGTGTTACCCTCTGACAAAATTTACCAGCTTCATTAAACAGGACTTACCCATAGCAAAGCCAAACTGCTGAGGGTTAAGTTTTATAAGATTTTTTTTTATATATCATAGTTTATTAGATCTGTTATGAACTTAAGATTTTTATACATAACTTATTAGATCTTTAATGACCTGTTCTATGGCTTTGCAAATGAGGTTCATCAGGCTAAAATGTCTATAATTCCCAGGGTATATGCTAGGGCCAGTCTTGTGAAGAGGTTCATGGTCACAGCTCATGGAGACATAGAGGATGAAGGTCAATTTAAATGACAGCTATTGCAGCAGGTAGGTCTATTGTCCTGTTCTCTGAGGAAAAATATGAAAACCATAGGCAATAATAAGGTTACGCAATAGTGAAAATCTGGTGGCGGCAATTAGTAATTATTTTCCCTATAGTATGACATGAGTCTGAATGCCTACTGTATGACATCAGTCTGAATGCTGGCATCACTGGCTTCTGAGAAATGGAACAGGTGAAGAGGGACACTATATATTTCTTTGTGCACTTTTCAGCCAGCATACTGACATCAGATATCTGCTGTCCTCAGCTGTGGACCGACTTGTTCCTTTTAAGAACTAGTGGAAACGAATGCTGTCTTGGCTTTTGCTGTGCAGTTTACTACAACTCTCATTTCCTGAGACTACAGCTATGTAATGGCCAGAATACTCACCAGACGCATATACTGCTACACTTTTGCCTTCCCACTATCAAGGTCTATAATCTCCTTACTACATGAATAGCAATCATCTCCCATGTGTCCAGCAGTGCATGCTGTAGTAGTGTGTAGCCTATTATCCCTGTCATTTGTGATGTAGAGTGGGTCACTAAGTGCTCAGTCCTCCCTACCCAGGCTAACTCAGCAACACAAGAGTAACTTACATTCACTACTTCAAAGCAGTCTGGACAGACATCAAGACCCTGAATCATCTGAAAAGGCTTTGCATGGTCTGTGCTCATGTGACAATGTTTCCTGCAATGTTTACGATGTTTCATTTCTAATAGTTTGTCATTCATGACAGCTAGGAGCAGACAGACTGAGACAATAGTAAATATAACAGCCGCTTTCATTTCAACATTCATTTTCTGCAAGCTGAACACACAGTCATTCTGCGTGGGCTAGCCAGTATATGCTCTTGGTGTGCAAAACCTGGTATACCCTAAGAAATTCTGTCTGAAACAGTCAGTCTCTAGTGCAGTATTTGTTTGTTATATTGGGCCCTGTTTCCTTGACACTCAAATTAGGCAAACCAGTTTCAGTGGTCAGGATTCAAAATGAATGAATTTCAACCTATCCTGAGGACATGCAACCTCAGAGATAGTTATAATAAGTAAGGGAGTGGATATAGCAAAGTGTTTTTATGGGGTTATGAACAGCTGATCCTCGTGGAAAATATTTGTCTTTTTTAACCAAATTATTGAACAGATATCATTACCTGGACTTGATGAAATGGATTCAGGTTCATAGGTTCATAGTTTCGTAGGAGATTATTAAGCTAATGGCTCAAGAGCCCTTACAAGCCTTGTCAGTTTTTACCCAGATAAGCTAATGGCTCAAGAGCCCTTACAAGCCTTGCCAGTTTTTACCCAGATTTTACCCAATTTTCTATCCCTAGGAGAAAGATAAGTGTCAGCAAGTTGGGTTTTGACAATTTTTACAAACTACTTCTGTTCATAAGGAACATGGATGCCATCCCAGGACTGAATTTATGATTTCCCATACATTGGTCCAGATTGCATTTGAAGATGGTCATGGAAGGGCTCTGTTTCATGTGAATAGAAAGCTTATACCAGAGAAGGGGCAACCTCTGGGACACTTATTTGTCTCTCCAGCATGACCTATACATGTCAGAGATCACTTTTATATCTTTGGAACGGGTAACCCTCATGCAGTTATTTTTGTGAATATGCAGTATTTCCATCTGGGCTGGCTCAAAGACCACATTGTAGGTCAGGTACAGATCACCCCTCAGTAATTGGTGGGAAACTGAGTACAGTGATAGGGCTTTTAATCAGTCAACATATGGCATGATGGTTATACCCTGCATTTTTTTGGTGAGAAACCTCTGAGAATGCTCCAGCTGTTGCAGGTGCCTGGTGAGCTACATAACAAATGGTCAACTGTACTTGATTACTGGTCTGATGATGGCCTAGTACTGTAGTATTATGACATCCTTAAATGTGGATGCCATTTGCCATGGCATAATTTAAGAAAATATCTGTTCTACTCTCTTGCTTTTTACCCTGTTACATATTTAGTTTAAGAAAACAAAAGTATTTCTGCTTTTTTTATTCTGTGTCCTGTTGCACGTCTGCTGGCTGTAGATTGGATTCAGATCAGCTGAATCTAGTTCTGATTGTGGATCAAGCACTGAAAATCTGGACATCATTATTTGGAGAAGCCCCCCTGTACTCTCATGGCAGGAGAAGGTAGAGTAGAACTAATTAAAGGTTACTGGTTCAGGGTTTAGTTTGAACTTTTTCATTGGCTCTGGGCTCCTTTTGAGCTTTTTCATTTGTTTCCTTGTATTATCTGCCTTGTTCTTGTGTTATATTTAAGACCCGCATTTGGCGTGTTGGCGCTTGTCTTACAAAGGCTCCAGAGATTTAGGCAATCAGCATCTACTCCTCTGTTCATACCAAACCAGCCGAGAGAACTATGAATGTTAAGGTCATTTTTACTACTGCATTTGCTGCACTTTGATGGTACTTCATACCAACTGCTGCTTTTATTTAATTTAAGAAAAGATCTCTTCTGCTGTGTTGCTTTTTACTCTGTTACTTATTTAATTTAAGAAAAAAATGCTTCCGGATTTTACTTTGTGTTCCATTACACTTATGTTAGCCGTGGCATAGATTGGATTCATTCCAACTGGATCCAGTTCTGATTGTAGATTGAGCACTGAAAATCAGGACATCTTTTTTTGGAGAAGCCCCCCTGTACCCTCATGGCAGGAGACGTACAGTAGGACTAACTAATTAAAGGTAACTGGTTCAGGTCTTAACTTGAGTTTTTTCATTGGTTCAGGGCTACATTTGAGCTTTTTCATTGGTTCAGGGCTCATTTTGAGCTTTTTCATCAGTTTCTTTGTATTAGCTGCTTTGCTCTTGTTTGTGTGTAGCACACCCTTGATCACTGCTGCACAGGGGTGGACATTGTCAGCGGTTATTGATGCAAACTTCTTGCATTTTAAATTTTTCTTAGCCCAGTGTTAGTGCTCTTTCTGAGGTTTCTTGTGATCCTGTTCCACTATCAGGTGGAACACTACTAAGTATCACCTCTGAGGTACCATTGAAAATCTCACCCACTAGCCCTTCCTTATTTAGATCTCTTCTCTTGTCAATCTACCTTACCTGGTCCTTCCTGCCCTCTTCCTGTTCTGACCACATTGATTTATCTTGCACTATGGATGGACAATTTCCCACAATTTCTCCAGCTATCTTGGTCAATGTGGGCATCCTGAGGCAGTTTAGCAATTGACTCATGTACAGTAACAGCCTTCTTCTTCTAGTTCACACAAGTTCAACATGTGAGAGATGCATTTGTATGAAGAACCTAGAATCCATGCTCTCCCACACACCAGTCAGTAGATCTGATACTGAGCAAGTTGTCAGCACAAACACCTCACCTCCTTCAACATCCAAATCAATAACATACATACCTACATTTGCAGAGATCCTCATCAGAAGCCTACCTAAACATCACAGACCTCCCATACACAAGCACTTTCACACAATACATCCTCTATAACCACAGTACACATAATAGCTCACACACCAGTGTCTCACCAGACAAGTCCATAAGGCAAAGCATAAGACCAAAGATCTTAGTCACAGGTGACTCCATTGTGAGATACACAGATGTCCCACTCACCAGGTTGGATAAGAAAAAGGTCACGGTCAGCTGTCTCACAGGTGTCAGGATCCAACACATCACACATGCGATCTTTACTCTGTGTCGTACAGACTGCTCAGAGGAAACCTGTGCCTTGCATATAATACAATCTCTGACCCTGTCTTAATGGAAATGCATCACATTCACAAGTCAAACAGTACAAGTGCCACATGCTCAAAGGACATTAACCTGATGTGTGACATCAATAAGACTTGTTGAATGTTACCTTATCTCTGGAAAAGACTTCCAATCTATGTTAAGCAGAGTCCCTTGCTGACCCTAGTTAGGTGTAATTTGTGCGACTGGATAGGAAACCATAAATTACCCCAGGGGTTCCACTTGTATCCCTCTTAGATAGGGGTAACAGGTGCTGATTCAGTGTCTACTTGTAAAAGGCACCCTTGGTAACAAGGGTTAACCTGTCTAGGCTTATAAAGACCCTAGGGCCATTAGCCTAGTAACCTCTTATAATGCCTTACTTATAAGCTGAGCTACACAGAAGGATTCCCTCATGACTGAAGACACATGGTGGTCAAAGTTCAGATTATTATCTGTCAGAGTACCTAAATCTCTGGCTCCACTCTTAGGGGAGTTATCAATTTCGTCATTTGCAGGGGTATTTGATTTCTCAAATTGTATTACTATGTACTTTTCACATTTAGTTTGAGGCCATGGCTTTGACACCAATCATTAGTCTGCATCAGACCATTCTGTAGGATATGAACATTGTTTGGGGAGTCAATGATTGCCCCAAACTTGCAGCCATCAGTAATATGTACTGTGTTCCTCTAATGAGTGTATATATCTATATCTATATCTATATCTATTCTTTTTTTACTGAATCTTTTATAGATGTTATTTCCATCATGAAGATACCCATTAAAGCTTATTTTAGTCACCTTGTGGCCCTTTGTTTATATGTTTTAATTTGTTAAGATTACCACACACTGAAAAGAGAAAATTTGAAGAAAATGTTGTCTTTTTTTCCATGAAATGACAAACAGTAAATCTTTCTATGGCATATTGTCTGAAATGGTAAGGCCACCTTCCTGGCAAGCTCAGATTTGTTTCAGAGAAGGCCCGAAAGAAGCTGTGCATTTAAAACATTAACAATTTTATTGGTTTTAAGTGTGATTAGGTCAAATGTAAAGGAATGGCAGTAAAATAATAGCTGGGATTCAGAAAACTTTGCTGTATTTTGGTAAGCAAATCTGCTCAATGAGCAGCTATAGGCAGGATATGCATGATTCAGAAAATCAGGCTGTGTTATGCAGCAAGCCAGGCAGCATGGTCAGCCACAGTATATGCTAATAACCATACAATGACATAGTAATAAACAACATTATTAAAATGAGCCACTTTGTGTATGCTAATGAGAAAAAACAAAATGGTGGAGTAATTCATAAATGTATAAATGCCGCACAATGGGGCTGTGCAGGCAGTATATTTGAACTCAGACAAATGCTTGTATTCAGAGTAAGAGAATAACTAAATAATGTCAGAGGTTGTCAGCACATTAGTAAATGTGTATCTGCAAGAGGCTCTTATAACCTCTGCTATGCCCATGGTGCACAACATCATCCCCTGAGTCGATGGATTGCTCAATCACTCTTAACATTTCATGGACTCCAGAATACCAACATTGTGGACCAGTACTGTATAGGTTGTAGCACCATCCAGAAAACTGTGGAAATGTGTTGGCCTCATCTGCAGTCCCCAGGGAGTCATGGAGCACCTATCCCAATGGACAAAGAAGGTATGTGTGGCTTTATGTACATTACAAAAATCTTTTAGCAGCCTACTGGGATATATCAGGGGTATCTAAGGCATCTGCCTCAAGAATAGTAAATAGTTTTATTGATGTAATTCTTCATCATGTGGGGGAGCATATGTAGTTACTGTGCAACACAGAGGTGATAGTAACATCATGTAGGATTTATATGATATTGATCATTTCTCTGAGGTACTGAGGATCATAGATTTTACCCACAATGAAATAAACACCCCTCCTAGTGAACTGGGAAGAAGGTAAATGAAATGCAAAGGGTATCACTCCATCAACTGCCAGGTGGTCTGTATTGCATAGGGTATCATCTACAATGCATGTGCATGCCATCCTGGAAGTTATCACTACTCTCACATATGGCACACCTGTAACCTATTGCAATGATTTCTGAGGGGCAACTTTTCACAGGATCATATTTTTGTGATGCTGGATAAGCCCTGGAGTTCTGCCTCATGACAACTGTAAGAAATCCACAAAACTTGAACAGACCATGGGTGCAACCATGCCCTTACAAAAAAAAAATAAATATAAATGAGCATTCTTTCAGGCTGCTGAAGGCACACTTTCTGTTAATTCATCTGGTAGTGCCCTGCTGCTTGACCCTGGTATATATGAAAGAATACTGTTAGTTTGTGCAATGTTACACAATGTCATACTTAGGAAATAGTTACAGCAGGGTGGGCACTGGTAGGGGCAGCTGTCCCTAACATACCAGGCATTGGAGGCTGAGTTAGACAAGGTGTCAGTACAGGAGCCATCAGCAGTGGATGGTCGTGCCAGAAAGAGTTGACCACAGTATGCAGTGACACTGACAAAGAGGCAATGGCTTGCACCTAGCTATAGAATGTAGTAGACATGAGTAAAGCAGATACACTACAGTAAAATGATGCATCCAAAATCAGCATCAAGCTGGCCACGCCACGTATTAATCATAGGCAACCCAAGAAACAATGCACAAAGGACAGGACATAGTTATCATTTGCATAGGTGGGGAAGGGAGTACAGGAGTAGATGTCTTTCACAAGAAGTGGATGAGTGCTAAGGACTATGAAAGTAAAATGTGCATTTATGTGTCCTATAAGTTATGAGGCTTTAATATAAAACTCTTTGAGAAGAGCCACTGTTAATGGAGGTGATGTGTGTAACACATTGGGGATTATGGTGGTATGAGTGTTGGTCTACAGGTAAACAGCCTCAGTAGTATTTTCAGAACTGGGCTTGATCTACTGGACAGGTGTATGACATGCATGGCAAAGGTTTCTGCATTCTGTGCACACCCCCAGCCAACAAGACCTGTCTCTACTAGATGCTGCACTGGATGTACCATGCCCTGAGTGTATTGTGTGACTACGAACAAAATCTACTATAACAAGTGCCACTGTGATGATGGCCACAACTTCTGGGATGTCCTTTCCTGGGTGTAGACACCTCAGCAACATATATCACCATAGAAGCACTAGTACTGTGTCTCCATGGATGGCCCCTCAGTCTTAGCAGGTGAGCCAGGGAAGACACTGCATATTCCAATGTGTAACTGAGTCTCTACAAGCAATTACACTTACGTGCACTAACAAAGGTCATCACACACACCCTGCATCACCATCACTATATCTGCCATGACTGTGATAGTACTAACCTGTGCTTCCATGATAGCCCTGCAAATACACTGGGTTGCAACAAATGACACATCAACCATGGGAGGATGATAACCATCTTTCCAGCAATCACAATTACTCACTGCCCTATGCAGATCTTGCTGCCTTTTGGTGCTGGGTAGTAACCATGGCCTGAACAAGCACCATTACCCACCTCCCTTTGTGGGTCTCAGTGGCCATAGTTGCTAGGAACACAGTCTGACATCTGTCTACTAGAATCCAGCATGCTTCCCTGACTGACAACATCCTCACAGCCTCTCCTTCCTGTGAGGTGTCGATAGCCTGGATATCCACAGACACAGAGGCAGTGTCAGTGGTCTGTGCTGGAAATCTAGTGGTCACATTTCCTGCATCCAACACCAACACATATTCTGAACTCCCTGACTGTATAATGTCATTCTTGTTATTGTTAGAGGCTGTTGATCTTCCACCTACGACCCAATACCAGAAATATATCTGTAATGGAGCTTTACAAATATTAACATGCTTGCTGCCCTCAGGACCATTCACAGTTGTGGTCAAGGAACTGGCACTGGAATTCAGACACAATTTAGTAATTCCTGAAGAAAAGAAAGGCATAAAATCTCAGTTTTTGTGTCGTATGAGGATGACTGCATGTTATGACAGCAAGTCTGGCTGTTGCAATAGGAAGTAAAAGACATTTGTGTGATTTAAGGAAGTGGTGGGACTCAAGTGCAACAACAAAAAGGACAATAGTAGTAAGATTACAAAAGGGAAGGGGTAAGGGGGAATAGGATAGATAAAAGAGGTGGGTTCCTAAGTATCTACGGTACTATTTTGGTAACAGAGTAAGAGAGAGAAGATAGGGAAAAACACTTACAAATGAGAAAAAGGGTAAGGCATACTCTACAGAGAAGGAGAGGGTGAGAAGACTTATAAATTGCTTGGGAGAGTTAATGCACCAATGATAATGATACTGTTAATAATCCTACACCTACGCAGCATTACAAATAGACAAAGGGACAAACGATTACAACAAATGCAAAAATACATAAAAACTTGGACAACAGAAGCAAGGAGAAATGAAAATGCAAGGCAAAAATGAGAATGAATATCAACAGGGGGCTGGGGGCTGCGGGGTTCCGCATATCCCAGTGTGTGTATGAACAAGTAACATCATTCACTGCATAGAAACAGAGGAGAAGGAGGTTAAGCAAAAGAAAGTAAGGGAGAGGGGGATGCTTAATAATGGACAAGAATGAAGCAGCATTAAAAGACTTGGGATGCATGAAGTGGGGTGAAGGGAACCTTAAAGCTACGGGGGTCAAAAGGGTGGGGAAAAGTAGGAAAGAAAAATGAAGAAATCCAGAGAAGTGGAAGAGCTTAAGAGGAAGATTTGGTAAGGAAAGAAAGGGTGGTGGTGAAAGATTTAAAACAATGAAGGAGTTAATCCAGAAACACAGAATACCAGAGGCCCAGTGGAGAAACTACTTGGTAGTCTGGGAGACCTAGAAAAATAATGCACAAGAAATCTGCAAGCAGGCACAGAAGATATGGGGAGACGTTTTTCAAAAAGAATCACAGCATACTTGGGAATTCTGCAAAAGGGCAAATAAAGAAAGAGGACAGTATCTGAAAAAGAAAGAGAAATGAACATTTTCAGACTTCTGAGTGCAGAAGTTAAAACCATCAGCTCTTAAAACTGGAAGGGAATAAAAACAGTGCAGTACCTTGAGTCACATCAGAGGTTCCTGGACATGGGGAGAAGATGTCAGAAACTCACTAGAATGAGGAAAGGAGGGGATGGAAAATGAAAATGCAACAGAAAGGGGTATTAAAATACTAAAAAAGTGAAAATCAGAACAGAAGGAAAGAGAGGGTGAACCAAAAGGGAAAACAAGGGGGTGAGGATAGGGTAGGAAATGAAGCAGTCAACCACTGATGAGATATGGTACACCATTTATTAGGCTAATAGGTGAATTAATATACTGTGTGGATTTAAAAAAATATATATCCATAAGAGATGCCCTACATGTGTAGTGTACCTACTTTCCCTTGTCACAGTACTCACTGGTCAGCTTCTATTTTGTTATACAGGAATAACAAGGATTCAGCTTACAGCATGGGGTGCAGTATTTTGGAGTTTGCTTTGCAAATGTTTGAACTACTACATCTGAATTTTATATAGGTTTTTGGTGTTGAGTTATACTTACAGAGGACATTGCGCTTTGATGTGTTCACAAGTGATTCTCTAACCAGCACCAGCACTGTGGAACTGCCACCACCTAATGTTGGAGGATTATCAACCTCTGGTGATGATGGACAGGAATGATTTGACATGGTCAAGGAGCTTTTCTCCCCGGGCCTCTACTGAAAATGGACATATATCCAGCTAGACTAGCCCGGTCAACAAATGTAAAATAAAATAAATAAATAAAATAAACTGTGCATGCTGGACCAGAAATGTGACTATTAGATTCCCCATACAGACCACAGACACAGCTTCTATATCTGCAGACACTCAGTAGGCACATATCACACAAGGAGGACAAGTTACTAGGGATGCAGTCTGAGAAGTGTGATTCTCCCTACAGGCCAATTGTCAAAACCTACCATAAGCCTCATAGGTTAGATGGGCACCCATGAAGTGACTACTATGCTCGAAGCTGACATGGTTACTGACCTCCCCTGAAGTAAATGTGTAAATGGCCATGACCTAACCTATCTGCAGGGCCATCATGGAAACACAGGCTAGTACCACCACAGCCATTTCAGGGTTAGTACGACTAATGCAAAACACATGGGATGACCTCCAAGAGCACATGTCTTATAAGTGTGATAGTTTTAATAGACTGAATCACATACTAACACCTGTCATGTCTTTTATACATGGCTGCTGTGAAACAGGAGGTACTGCCAGCACAGCTAACTGGAATTTTGTAAATAATTAAATGTCATTTGTGAATATCAATATAATTTATATAGAAGTGTGATGAAAGAAGATACTGCCAGCACAGCTAGCTGGAATTTTGTAAATAATTGTATGTCATCTGTGAATGTCAACATGATTTATATAAGATGCTTGTGTTACAACTGTATTAGAACTATAAATAAAAAATGTCAAGCAGCACCACCGCGGCTGAAACATTGCTATTCCACTTAATGAAGGAGCTGACACAGTTCAATATATCATAAGAATAAAATCAAATACTTTAATCATAGTTTCATAAGAATGTAAAGTTCCTGTAATCACGGCTGCACAGGTAAAAACCACACTGTCCAAAGCCAAGAACACAGCATCCATGGGACCAGACAACATCCCAGGCTGCGTTCTACACGAACTACAGAACAAACTGGCACCCCATCTAAGTACCGTGTTCAATCATAGCCTCACCTCAGGCTTTGTGCCTGCTGAATAGCGCACAGCAACGGTTATCCCACTCCACAAGGGGGGAGCCACCATGGACCCCAGGAACTACCGCCCCATTAGCCTGACGAGCCCGTTCTGCAAGGCCATGGAACGTATCATCATGGAACTTATAAACAAAGACATTGGTAAACTCCAAACTCTGGATCCCACCCAGTTCAGGTTTGTAAAAGGCAGATCATGTCTCCTAAACCTGATAGACTTCTTTGAAGCACTCACCAAAGCCGTAGACAAGGGTAAGGTGGTTCACACAGCCTATCTAGATCTTGCCAAGGCTTTCGACACCATACCCCACTCTGGAATTATCGATAAACTCACTAAACTAGGTATAAATCCCTATGTTACAAGATGGGTTGCCAGCTGGCTCACTGACAGAACCCACACTGTGAAAGTAGCAGACTCCAAATCCGACTTCAGACCAGTGACAAGTGGAGTACCACAGGGTTCAGTCCTGGGTCCTCTCCTGTTTGGTATCTACTTCTCTGAAGTACAGGCTAACACAGAAGGTCTTTGGCTAACGAAGTTCGCAGATGACTGCAAACTAGGAGCCATAATCGAAACTCCTAACGATGTGGACATCCTACAAAAAGGGCTCACTGAGACAGATGCCTGGTGTCAAAGCCATGGCCTCAAGCTCAATGCCAAAAAGTGCATTGTCATCCCCTTTGGTAAAAACTCTGTACCCATGAACTAAAACATAGGCAGTAGTATACTTAACATCGAAAGTGTGATAAGAGACCTTGGGACACAGGTGGACAGTAGTCTCTCCTTTGATAATCACATCGCCACAGTAGTCAGGAAATCCTTCTACATGGCACACCTCATCACAAAAGGTTTCTCATCCAGAAAAAAAGAGGTCATTGTTCCCCTCTACTCATCACTCATTAGACCCATTATAGAGTGCAATGCCCCTTTTGGTATGTACCTCACAAGACATCTACAATAACTGGAAAGGCCACAGAAGTACCTCACAAAGAGGATTACCGGCCTCAAACAGATGCCCTACGCAGACCATCTCAAAAAACTCCAGCTTTACTCCGTCGCATATCGCCTACTCAGAGGTGATCTCTGCCTAACATACAAAGCTATGTCAAACCCAGAGCTGTTGGACATGCTCCACTTAAAGAAATCCCAATCCCTCTGAGCTACACGCTCTAGGGACCTAAACCTTGTCACCACAATAAACAGAACATGCCGGAGGGAAAGATTCCTGTCCCAGAGACTTCCCATACTCTGGAATAAACTACCTATCTATATCAAACAAAGCTCCTCATTAGCACTCTTCAAGGAAAGTCTTGATGACTGGATGGGAAATAGGAAATGCACCCTGGGGATCACCTCTGTGGCTCTGCTCGACAGTGGCACAGGAAAATAATTTTCTTGGGTGGCAAAAGCCAGGGTACCATTTTGGCTGGGCTTGTATAGGCCCCAGGGCCGATAGCCTATTACCTACCTATGAACCTATGAACCTATAAAAAACAGTCTCTCTAGTAGACAATAAAAAGCAAAACAACCTTGTAAAATAAAGTCCCTTTATAACTTGTGATACAATAAGCACTTTCGGTAAACCTTCATCAGATTGTGATTTGATTAGAACTGTATGTCATGTATATATCAAACTGGTTTGTACAGACATGTGTTGAAAAGGTATTTTATAAAGTGTTCATGTTTAAAATGCTTCCACAGTGTGCCTACTGGAAGAGAAAAGAAATGTACATGTACTGTTATAACTGTTTAAAAGTATATGTTAAAAGAGAAAACTGGAGGGTTAACTTCAGTCCAGCAAACTTTAGAAGAATAACCGATATTAAATGACTTTATGGCTAGGCCATAAAAGATGGTATCTTTCAGTTTTCAATGCAGCAAGAGACACAATGTCTGTACTGGGCAACTTTCTGTATTGTCTTTAGGGTGAACTAATTACTAGTCTTGAAATATGGAGGAATGCAATTGTTTTATGACTTCCAGCATCTTCCAAAGATCTGAGGTCTATGTATTTCTACAGGTAGATGCTAAATACTGCCAGCTTCCAACACTGGGGGTTTCACCTGGGAACTAGCAGTCAGATGACAAGAAATGATGTCATTCTGCAAGCTATCCCAGCAGTAATATTGTATATATTAATTTGAGAAGTCTCTTAGTGAGACAAAGCATTCTGTATTCTTTCTTGGACCTGACAACAACTAGAAGATCCATTCACCACATCTGCCTTGCTCTTATAGTAAGTTCTTATGGTAGAGTAACTCTCTTTGATTCAGTCAGGAATATAGTAAAGCTTAGTTTAGATATTTTTCTTTATTTATCTGAGACTATCCTGCAATGTTGTTTTAAATATTTCCTATGGTTTTGAACTCTGATGTCACTGTGAACACATATTTAGTGCGGTCTTGTTTTTTATTATTTATTATTAAATATATTTAAACCTTTCATTGTGGCTGATCTTTGTAGAGCTATTTGAGGTTTGAGAGTACTTGCATATTTATTTGGTGACACTGTGTTGGCCACTCCTAATAGCCTTCCTCTTGATCAAACTACCATTTGTACAGGACAGAGTCAATTATCTGAACAGTCAATTATCAGAACCCAGCCTTCCAAGGTTTTTGAGTAAGAAAAATCATAATGTCTGAATATATAAACATTATATGTATTCACTTGCATGTGTTTCTTGAGCTTGGAGGCTGCTCGTGTGTAAAAAATATTCTTTATTGTCCACTGGAATCAGTGGTTGAAAAGTGTATTCCCTGTGTGCAGAAAAAAAACAACATTTTAGAAGTTTTTTATCTAGTTCAATGTATGTTTGATTATCCAAACAGTTTGATTATCCGAACTACCCTAGGTCCCAAATAGTTTAGATAATCAACTCTCTACTGTATTAATATTAACATTACACAATAAAATTGGACACCCTTTGTTAAGGGCCTTAGAGTAGCTAATAAGGGGTTCTGGTGGCAGTGATAACTACCTTATAGTCTAGACAGAAGAGGGGATAGCTAGTAAACCTGTGCCAGCCTTTCCCAGGTGTGTGGGTGTGTAAAACAAATCTCCAAGAGTGTGTGTGTGTCAGCTACTTGGGCAGGAACATGAAGCACTGGTTGGACAGAGAATGTTGAAGGACTTGGCTTAGAACCCTGACTAAGGACGCAACTCTATAGCTGTGCCACTGGGGAGTCTTATTGGGGATCTGGTGGAAGAGGGAAAAACTAGCCCCAGACTGACTGTGGTCTCTATGTGCTCTTAAGGGAAATTGCACTTGATGCAGAGAGCTGCATCTGGAAATACTGTGTATGTACCTGTCATCATCTCAGTGTACATCCTCCACTGGTGCCAGTGGTGAGGATTGGGGGTCTTTCATTACTGGTCCAGTGGAGGGTCATCACACCTGCCATGTGTCAGACACCATCCTGAAGCTATTCCACCACAACCTCCATGATTGGTGGCCATCTTGGCTATGGATGGCCTCGATCATATCACACAACACCAGCATTTCTACAGCTACACCTGTTGTTGAGATTACTATGGACTGTTATGAACATCTCTAGGGTTGTTGCAGTCATGGCAGTGGTATGTCCTGGTAACAGATATTGTTCATGGTCACATTGCACACTGACACATAGCCAGCACCATGCTACAATCAAAGCAGCTCCTGGTAGAGGCAGCTGTCATGGTTGGGTGTGTGCACAGGATGTCAAACCTTCTACTGTCAATGCTCTGGACCTCTCCATAGATCAAGTTGCAGTGCTGCAAGTACTGTTAAGGCAGCATACACACACACACACACACACACACACACACACACACACACACACACACACACACACACACACACCAAAACCTCCATTGCTTCACATGCACTCACACACTCAGTGACACTGGCCCTTTACACAGTATTTTATTGAAATGACCATTATTCCATAGGTTTGTAGTTGATTACTAGGCTGATGACACAAAATGGTCTTTTTAAGCCTAGCCATGCTTTCCAGTTGTGTGTAAAGTTATGATACCCCTGATTTTATAAGGGTGTTGATTATATACAAGCAGTTGAACAATTATAAACTACATCTTTCTAATAAGGACATAGGTGGCAGGCCAGGGTTAAAGTTACAATTATCTGTTCACTGACCCAAGTTCTGCTTGAATAAGTGCAGAAAGGAAGTCTTCTTCACATGGATGGGAAGCTTGAAAGACAGCCCCTACACACAAGTGCAGTTATACTTTTAATTGCCCTCAGTACTCATAATTTCTCTGTGAAAGACATTGCCAAGTTGTGCTCCATCTCCTATCTGTGCAAACAATGATACCTGTGCCTTGACCTTTGCATTTTGCATCACCCATACCTCTCAACTTCGTAGTGCAAGAAATCTGGACAAAGCCATTAATAAGAATGGGACAAAGGCCCAAAAATAGGGACAATTTTTAAATATTGTTCTTACAAACTTAGAAAGCTGATAGAATAGCAGGTTTTGCATTAGCATTAATTTTCTGAAGGGTATGGAGTTTGAAACTCAAATCCCTATCATTATTTTCCAACTTCAGAGCCTTTAATGATTTGCCACTAAGTTGCCAGAAAACCACAATTTTATGAAAAACGGACCAAAATGTGAGGCAAAAATATGGACATTCTGTGAAAATCTGTGCAGTTAAAAGGTATGCATCAGACATAGACAACCCAGGTAATACAGTGTGATCAGCCTATGCATGGTTAAGCACAGTCTGGTGTTGGTTTTGTATGCACCTCTTTTACTGCAGTGTATGTGTTTTGCTGCATGCCAAGGCTGTGTGCAAGTCACAGCCTCTTTGATAGAGCCAGGACATACTGTTTCCATCTCAGTCTAGCATACCCATCCCTATGTATTGTCTCCTTCACTGTCTTCTCATGTATCTGAGCCTCCACTGCCTGGTGTGCTGAGGAATGGTCCTTTAATAACACCCCCCTTCCACTTTAAATGCCTCCCAAGTATGATGTTATGCAACTTTGCACACACTGAAAATAATTCTGCATATATGCCAGGGCCATAATACAGGGCACTAATGGATGAATCCACAGAGCAAAAACACGTCTTCAGAAGCCAAAAAACACACAAGACCCTTGTTTGTAATAGTGAGTAGGTGTATCTCTGGTCTCCTTATTTGGTGGATTTCTAATTGGTGTCATCAGCCAAGGTTCTAAGGAAGACCCAGCATTGCCAGTAAGATGTCCTTGAAGGATATCACCCCTCAGAAAACATTGGTGGAGTTTACATCTGTGCTATATTTGGGAGATGTGATAATTGCCCTGGTGATCATTGTAGATCATTGTAAATTATAGATTGTGCATTATATACTACCTGGCAGAGAAATAAGAAAGAATTAGGAAAGGGATGAAGGATGGAAAGGAATTACAGGATAATGGAGTGATACCCTTTCTGGTTGATGTACCTTCTCCCCAGTTCCCCAGGTGGGACCTTTAGTTCAATTTGGGTGCAGTCTATGGCCCCTAGTACTTCAGGAATATAGGGTAGATAATAGAAGTCCTACACAGTTTTGTTTTTCTCTCTCTCTCTCAACACAGTGATACATGGAAACTATATATGTTCCCCAACATGCAACATGGAATTGAATGTTCTAGAATCAGATCTCTGCGATATCCCCAGTGTGTCTTATTTTATTTGTATTTGTTTTCTTGGGTAGAGCACTGATCTCCATGGATCTTTTTCACTCTCAGTCTGGAAGCAGTGTCTGGTTAAGTGACTTGTACACAGTCATGCAGTTAGGCAACAGAGACTGAGGGAATCAAACCTTGCACCTCTGGACCACAGGAAACAACTCACAGCTGTCTTCTGTTGATTGCTGAGGAGATCTGGTAGCTGATATATGTAAGGCTTCTCCTATTTTGCTATTCACTGGGAAGGTAATTGCTATCCACTGGGAAGGTAATCCACAACTCCCATGGGCCTGCAGATGAGGCCGACACATGCCCACCAGCTCCTGCATTGTGTTCCTATCTGTACTGTACTGATCCACAATGTCACTGAGTCCCTGAAATGTTAAGTGTCATCAGGTGGCATGGCACCTTAGATGGTGATGATATACATCACAGGAGCTCATCACAGCAGTAATACTGTAGCCACCTCTAACGCATATTTGCAGTTCTGTAACACGATGATTTTGCTACGGTCATTACAACTAGTGTACAAACATCACATTGTGCTCTTTATATATTTTGGAATTGCTCTGCCATCTTGATTTACTTCATTTACTTCATTCCCTGGGACCCTCATTCAATACGCTGATGATCCCCCCATAATCTGCACTGTTCAATCACTACCAGAACTATTTTCAAAAACTCAACGGTCCTTTACTGCAGCTGAATCCTGGCTAAGAAATGTCCAACTCTTTCTTAAACCAAACAAGACAAAATTAGTATTCTTTCATCCCAAAAACACCACCCCTGTCACTGATCATTTCAACATCCTTACATCTGACAACACTGTCATAGAAATAGTGCAGGAAACTAAACCTCTAGGTGTTATCATTGACAAACTTTCATTTGACCACCATATATAGCAAAATATAAAGAAAATTCATCAAAAACTGGGACTTGTATAGAAACAAACATTTCTTTACTGCAGCAACCAAGACTACCCTTGCAAAAGCAATTTTACTTCCCTCTCTTCTTTATGGTGCCCCTATCTTAACTAACTTACAAAATTCTACCCTAAGCAAGTTGGAACAGTGCTACAACAAAGTTGCAAAGTTTGCCACAAATTCTAAATATCACACACACCACTGTAAACCACTCCAAGAATTAAACTGATTTGAACTACCCAACCAACTTGCCTTTATTCAGCTATCCACCTTGCACAACCTTATTTTTAAGCCTACTGCCTGCCCTGCACTAGCCAATCTAGTCACACCTTACACACCAAATCGATCCCTACGATTAGAAGACAAAAATCTCTTAGCTATCTCAAAACCAGCAAGAAAACCTGGTCACTCTCAGTATTCATACTGTCTCTATACAGAGGAACACACTACATTTGATACATTGGAATTCATTACCTCTAGCAATGAGGAATATGCCTAGCCTAACCCATTTCAAAACCTCTTTAAAAAAATCATCTCAAAAATACATTGCTCTGCTCCTGCATAAAGCCTGCCTAGTGCTCAGGTCTTCCTCTTCTGTCACATTTCAATCCCTCACAGACTGCAAGATCTTAAAGCTCTTCCAACTCCTTCTCTGATTCTATATCGTATCCTTTAGCTACAGCTCAGCCTTTATTGCATCTATTCTTAAGTCTCTCTCACTATCTATCTACATCACTAACTTTCTGGCTGCTATTTTCCTAACTGAAACTAACATTCTATTTTGCATGTACTATAACAGTCAGTGTCACACATTGCACTACCTACGTACTTTTTTTTTTGTTTTTTGACAATATCTACATCATGCATGATCAGAGTGACTATTATCATCTGTAATGTTTTAACTGTATAGAATTCTCTAGATGTGTAGCAATATATTACAACATCTTGCAGCAGTTTGTTTTTTCAACTTATTTTTTTGTATTTTCTGTATTTGTATTTTCTAATGTAATCTTTATTGTAATGGATTATACTATATTTGTATTGTACTGTATGTGGAGCTTTTCTCCATGGGCCTCTGCTGAAAACGAGTTCTGTAGACCCAGTCAGAGCACCCCAGTAAACAAATGTCAAATAAATAAATACATAATTTACATGTATGGCATCATTTATTTTAATAATGTTTCTCATTACCATCTGCTTATATGGCCTTCAGCATGTACTGCAATCCAAAACTTCTGCTTAACATACACACATCAGGCTAAGTGCGTTTCTGAAATGCACACACTCTGGGTGTAGCTGTTCACTGCTCAGAATCACTTTCCTCATTGTGGCTTAGGCCTATGCCTAGTCAATTCTCTATCCCAGTACATTGTTTTCATTAAATACTTCACTTGAACACAAAGCTTAAAAAATGTGCTGAACTGTAACTGGGGCCTTTTTGTCATGGAATGGAGAAACCACAATTTATCACCTTTCAGAAAAAAAGATAGCTCTTTCAGTCTTAAAGCAGTTTAGACATTGTATTTTATGAGGTTTTTTTTCTGGCTTTGTATTAAAAATGTACTTCGTTGCTGCCTCACAGCAAGAGGTTCTCCGGTTCGATCCTCGGCTGGGGTGCCTTCTGTGCAGAGTCTGCATGTCCTCCCTGTGGTAGCGTGCATTTTCCTCCATGGGGTCTAGTTTCCTCCCACATCCCAAAGACATGCTATAGGTGGATTGGACACTCTAAATTGACCCTAGGTGTGAGTGCGTGCATGTGTGTGCCTTCTGTGGAAGGTTGGGTGCCAGGCTGGCAACTCGACACTGTAAAACTCCACTGCCAATCATGAGCGGACAGATGATCTGCTGTGGCAACCCCTAACCTGGAAAAAGCTGAAAGAAGAAGAAGATTAAAACTGTACTTCACAGGATGCACAGTAACAAGTCCCACCCAAACCCCACTCACCATCCAACAATCGGTGGAAGTAAAGTAATATTCATACCAATGGCGGCATGAATATTCATTGTCTATTCATAGTTTGCCCTTTTCCTCAATGTAGTGCGATCTCGGAGTTGGTATATTTAATTTGCGGGGGGTGGGGCAGAGTCACCCACATGAGGAATGCACCTGTCAATCACTGAGGCCACACCCACTTCTGTGCAGACCTGCCTGCAAGGTACTTTTCTAATACAACACCTTTTTTACTTTTTCTTACAGGCAAATTCAAAGGCTTCTACATTATTTTCTTATTTGCAATCATCTTGGTCTGGTACTGCACTAAAAGTATTTTTAAACCTGAACATTGCTGAGGATGTAAGGAAATAAAACATCAAACATGACATATACAAAAGTGCCAAACATGGTCTGGCTTTGGAGTTAATCAGTTGTGAGAAGCATCTGTGAAAAAGACAATAAATTACATAATCTCATAGCTGTAATTCAAAGAGGGCTGCTGCCAACAGTAAGCCTCACCACTGGCTGTTACCACTGATAGTGGCCTTTTCTAATTCAGAAATAGGCCCACCACTGTGATCTTACACAGTTTTTAGTATTACATTGTAACATGCTAATAAGGCATTTTTGGGGAGCAGCCTATGCTAATTAGTCATGTGCTCTCAGTGTGAAATGCCTGCAGTACGACATTTACACAGTCGAGAGATTCAGACAATTACTCGGCTGCATAAATTAGGACAACTGGCATATTAATGAACAAGGATGAAAAGCTGCAGTCCCTCACTGTAGTCTGGGAGTCCTTGTAAAAGGTAAGATCAGAGCACTGAGGTAGTAGTTGGAGTGTGTGTGAGTGCACGTATTTGCGTAGCAATGTGAGTGCATGTCTGCAGAGGTGCAAGTAGTCACAGGCGAAAGTGTGTGTCTCTCTCTCTCTGCCTGGGTGATCACAGTAGGGGAGATACTTAGGGAATAGTTAAGAGTAGGTGTGTGTGTGTGTGTGTGTGTGTGTGTGTGTGTGTGCGTGTGTGTGTGTGTGTGCGTGTGTGCGTGTGTGCGTGTGTGTGTGTGTGTGTGTGTGTGTGTGTGTGTGTGTGTGTGTGTGTGTGTGTGTGTGTGTGTGTAGATCAGATAATGGGTGAATATGTATGTGCATGTGTGCATTTGTGTGTGTTTGACAGGGCTACCATATGTCTGAACTCCCCTAGAATATTTCCTGGAATACTGAGTGGGAAACTAGACAAGGAATTTTAAATACTACCCTAAATTGCTTAAAAAGTTAATGGAACAGCTTTTGCAGCACAAAAGATGCATAGGGCACTCTAGACACCTGTAAATATTAAATATTAGTTTGAGTCATTTAAAAAGTTAAAAGAACAAGGTTTTGTAACACAATATGTATGGGGGGGCATTAGACACCAAGGACAGTATTTAATATCGCAAATCACTTAACAACAGGTCTGTAGCACAAAGCATATGATGTGCAGTAAGAAATGTATGAAACTCTGATGTCTGGCATTATAGACTGACTGTAATGGTGTGTGACTTATAGGGGTCACACTCAACTTTTCCAGGGAAAGCAGGGGAAACACAAGACAACACATAGGAGGCTTTTAAATATTATTCTAATGCACTTAAAATTAATAGAGCAACAGATCTTGCATTATGATGCATTTTTTGAAAAACAAGAAGAATGAAACTCTGATGTCTGGCATTACAACCTAACTGTAATCAGCCATGATTTACGAGGGACAGGAACAAATGAAAGGATACATCAAGGGTGTTCTGTAAACTCAGGGACAGTTAAGAGGTATGGTGGTGTGTCAGAGTGTGTGTGTGTGTGTGTGTGTGTGTGTGTGTGTGTGTGTGTGTGTGTGTGTGTGTGTGTGTGTGTGCATGCTCGCACGCTTATGTGCGTGTGTAAACTCAGGGACAGTTAAGAGGTATGGTGGTGTGTCAGAGTGTGTGTGTGTGTGTGTGTGTGTGTGTGTGTGTGTGTGTGTGTGTGTGTGTGTGTATCAGTGTGTGTGTGTGTGTGTATGTGTGTGTGTGTGTGTGTGTGTGTGTGTACGCGCGCTCGCACGCTTATGTGCGTGTTCGAGAAAATGACTGTGGGAGGTGCCTCTATCAACATGATGCATGGGTTGTCAGTGATGATTACCACAGGAAAATGTTGATTAGCTCTAACGATAACATTATGTGATTCAGAGACATGCAAATTAGCTGATAATGAGGTCTTGCCTCATTGTGGCTAAACATGTCTATGAATTGTATTTCCTGTGATCTCAGACAAGTCCTTTTTGGCCATAAACACTTCCCCCTACTTGTTGGGATGCTTCCTGAATCCCAGACATATCACATATAGTTGTTCAGATGTGATATCCACCTTGTCACTCTTGGAGGATTTAGCCACAGTTTGCCAGTGGGCTAAGGGACTGTGGCTAAGGGGCACAGCCTGTTTCAAAACCAGTGTGATATCAAGGGGCATGCATTAAATTTACATGGTTGTTATCACTGTAAATAGAATTTCAAGGAGAACAATGTATTGTCAATGTATATTTGCAGTTTTTAATGTGATTATTAGGGTCCTCAAAATTTATGACCTTATAAGACTGAAGAGGCTGAAGAAACTAAAAACCTTCTGTTCCACGCTCCCATTTATAATTATATAAATAGTCATACTTCAGAGTTAGCTATTCCGACCTATAGCTAGTTCATATACAGGCTGTGTCACTATGGAATT
Organism: Protopterus annectens; assembly: GCF_019279795.1. Lineage (NCBI taxonomy): Eukaryota > Metazoa > Chordata > Ceratodontiformes > Protopteridae > Protopterus > Protopterus annectens. The sequence continues at coordinate 1,269,091,095 of NC_056726.1, forward strand.
GTATTCTGTGGCACTAAACACCGAGTATTAATGACTGTGACATCAGTGTGATATCAAGAGTCTATATCATATTGTCGACAGCTCACAATGTCGACCGTGAATTGTTTGACACCAAAATGTTGAACTACAAAAATAGCAAATGGCCAAATACCCGATTTCTTTCCAATGGAAAGAAATCAGTTGGTTGTTCTCTGACACCTGCCCTTACCCTGAGTGTAGTGCGGTCTCGGAGTTAGAATATTTAGTTAGGGGGGGGGAGTGGAGGGCACAGCCCTCCATGTTGTGAGGTGTGGGTGGCAAAGCCCCCCACTTAAATATATTAATGTGTGCCATTGGTGTTTGGCCAACCGATTTCTTTCCATTGGAAAGAAACCAGTTATATGGCCATTCGCTATTTTTGTAGTTCGACATATTACATCACACATTCACCCATATTACATCTCTAGTACTCAGAGTTAGCCGCAATGACTATCTTAGCTAGCCTCACTGAAGTGTAAAAACACTGGTGCTGACACTTCCACCAAAACATTCTACATTTCTTCATCTTTGTTGCCATCCTAGGTATCCATACAACTTTCTCCCACCAACTTACTGTCAGTTCCTTATCAAAGAATTTACTCCGGGTAAGTCTATAATTTGCATTTATCTCTTGATCTAAGTGAGATAATTTTTTTACGACATTGGCAATCAACCATTTACTAGTAATTTTATCTTCTCTAATATTTATTTTTCACTTAATAGCTCGAGGCCAGTCTTCTTTTTTAATCTTTACTCAATTTAACTCCACTGTTTGTCATTTTATGCCATCATATGCCCGTGTCGAACAATTCAGTTGACATTGTGAGTTGTCAACAATATAATATAGACCCAATATCAAGGGGCATGCATTAAATCTACATGATTGCTATTACTATATAAAGCATTTCAGGGAGAAAAATTTATTATCAAGGGATATTTGCAGTTTGTAATGTGATTATTAGGGTCCTCAACCTTTATGACCTTATAAGGCTGAAGAGAAGGAAGAAACTGAAAAGCTTCTGTTACCATAATACAGAAATTGCAGGGGCAGCTGAATGAACCACATCCTGTAAAATGCAGTTACCCTCTGAGAGTGGAAATGGTTATCAGAGTAACATCTTGTCCTAACAACTGCATGGGACAGAGGGCCCTGAGATGGAAGTGTCACAATAGACGCCTGACAGGAGAGCAACAGTTTAAAGGAAAGTCACCTAAAGTTGGCAGTGACAGATGGCAAAGAACAGCAGCAGAAGGTAAAGCAGCTTTTAAAAGTTGTTAGATGCTTTGCTTTGCCACATTTAGAAACAAAATGTTTGACAGAATAAAGTAGCTAAAAGTTTTTAAAGACACTTATTCTACAGAGGTCACTGCATTTCTCCCTGCTGTCTGTCTGACAGAGCTAAGGGCTTTACCTCACTTGATTATATGAAAACAAATGTTACGGATCTCTCTGAATATGTGTCACAGACAAGTACATGCCTTGCATTGAGCAGCATTCTACATTCACCTAGGATGATCCAACAGTATGAAAAGAAAATGATTGATTTAAATATCTTGCTTAGTTTTTGGTGTCAGTCCAGGGGACTCCATTATCTATCAGCATGGAATGACATTGTTAACAGACCACATTGCTTTGCAAGGATAATCTACACCTGCCCTCCCACTCCTTTTGGATATTGGCCAAAACTTTATCTGCCCATTTATAGTCTTTTTTAGGCAATGTCAAAATAACAAACCTACCAACATAGTAAAAACTCAAAGCAACCTTAAGGTGTCACTACTTGGTTTAAAGTTGAAGAAAGTACTCCAGCAGTCGAAGACTACACTGCCTTCCACACATTTAGACCAACAACAGCACAGACAGGGGCTAAAGGTGGAGCTGTTTCAATCTACATTAGCAAAAAATACAACTCCAGGTTGGTTAAACAGGATGATGCCCTGAAGTTCATCCATGTCCAAGTCTCCATAGACAATGTTCCTTACCATGTCCTAGCCAGCTACAGGTTGCCCTCTGTAACCCACAAAGCTCAAAACTCTTACCTAGACCTACTGGAGGCGCTCACCATATAACCAAATTCCCTATTCACTGGAGACTTCAACTACCCCTCAATAAATTATACACTGCCTCTAACTCATAGGCACAGCGTTTCCTGGATTTTATCAACACAAACACCCTGGACCAGACAGTGTGTACTCCAGCCAGAGGATCAAACATATTGGACCTAGTACTCCCCAATATGGGAGCGCCTCAATAGATATCATTGCTCTCTATTAGATTCTTTAGGTCCTCTTTCATCATTCTTTATTTTATATTAAAATGTGGTTGCATTATTGCATCTTCATGCTTCTTATCCCCAGACTCATGTATTTCAGTTTTATTAGTATCTACCATCATGCCGTTAGGTATCGCAGGTTAAAAATCTACTTCTCTTGTTCACTTTCACTATCATACCTTACATCTGCAAATGCCTTTTCTAAAACAAACTGTATTAAACAAACAATACCACAAACAGCACATGTTAATTTCTGAACTGATGATCAAGCCAAGATAATTTATAACACATGTACAGTACTTATAGACATCTAGCATCTTACATAGGTATCTCTCCTACATAAGTTTCAGAAATGTATCAGTCTTGACTCTTGACTGTGCTTGGTTAAATTATTAATGACTTAGGTTTACATCAAAGTTTAAGAACCTGCACGCAAGGTCTCAAGCTGGTCTGTGACATTAATAGAACTTGTTGGCAGGATAGATTTGTGTCCCAATGACTCCCCCATCTGTGCAATAGACTCCTTCTCCATGTCAAGCAGAGCACCTCACTAGCCCTCTTTAAAAGAAATCTGGATGACTAGATGGGAAACAGAAATTATACTCCTGGGATCCCACCTGTGTCTCTGCTGGACAGAGAAAACAGGTGCTGACATTGTGGGAGCATGAGTGAAATTCTTGGCTAGGCTTATAAGGGCCTCCAGGCCAATAACATAGTATCATCCTATGAACTTATGAACCTATGGACATATGAACATTGATCATTATACCTTAAGTAAAATATCCAGGTATTCCCAGATTCATCTTGACTATCTGTTATTACAGCTTTCCCTGATATAGAGTTCACTATTAGTTATCAGATGTATGACACATTCTATAATCCAAGTAGAACTGGGTTACATTGTGTTTTATCCCTTCTTGTGGAAACTCTCTTCCCACCAAAGCAATTCATCTAAAACTACTGATTTTGAGTTCTCTATTCTCATGTACTTCTCTTCCTCTGCCAGTATGCCCTGCATTCAATGCAGTAGTTAAGCTATAGTGAGTGATGACTAAGATTTCCCATTTCTAGCTGACAATTTTTTAGCAAGTAGTAACATTGTCCAGACCAACTTATTTTTCTCTACTTGCTGATGTTTTTACCTGCACCCACCAGAGTTATAGTTCTTAAGTTAAAAGTGTCTCACTCCCTAAAAGTTTCTTTAGGTAGTGTTCTAAGTTGTCCTTAAATCAGCAACTCTCCTACATCCTCAAAAAAGATCCCACATGCCGGTTTCACCCATATTACATCTCTAGTACTCAGAGTTAGCCGCAATGACTATCTTAGCTAGCCTCACTGAAGTGTAAAAACACTGGTGCTGACACTTCCACCAAAAATTCTACATTTCTTCATCTTTGTTGCCATCCTATGTATCCATACAACTTTCCCCCACCAACTTACTGTCAGTTCCTCATCAAAGAATTTACTCCTGGTAAGTCTATAATTTGCATTTATCTCTTGATCTAAGTGAGATAAATTTTTTACGACATTGGCAATCAACCATTTACTAGTAATTTTATCTTCTCTAATATTTATTTTTTACTTAATAGCTCGAGGCCAATCTTCTTTTTTAATCTTTACTCAATTTAACTCCACTGTTTGTCATTTTATACCATCATATGCCCATCTTTCTCTCTCCTTTAAGCCATATTTCTCTACTGCCTATTCCAATGTTAAGATTTTATCTTGGTTAATCAAGTAATGCCAGTAGCAAAGATGTGTTTTACATTGTGCCCAGATCCATCCTGCTGTTTGTATGCCTCTGTCTTTTCCTGTTTCCCCTATGGGTATAATATCTAGTTTCCACACCTTAAGTTGTTTGTTTGAGAAAAGTTTTGTAAATTCCTTTTGTATTATTCAGATTCATAGGTTCATAGGTGTGTACTAGGCTATTGGCCCTGGAGCCTTTACAAGCCTAGCCCACAGGATTACCCTGGCATCATGCCACCCGACCATAGTTCCCAGTGCCTCTGTCGGGTAGAGCCACTGGAATGATCCCCAGGGTGAATTTTCTATTTCCCATCCACTCATCAAGCTCTCTCTTGAAGAGGGCCAGTGAGGTGCTCTGTTTGACATGCATGGGAAGTCTATTCTATAGCATGGGCAGTCTCATTTGCATCACTTAAATTCCTGATTTGTTAGTCCTCACATTAAACTGTGTAGAACAGTATCCCTGATCTGTGGATTGGTTGCTATTATCATTTCCTTCCAAGTTGATATATATGTTACTTTCGGGCATCTCTCAAACACAGCTAGTATTGCTGATCTAATATACTGGTGAATGTCCAGGGACCCCAAGCTACCCATCCCTTTTGAGAGAATTTTATTCCACACTACCCTTGGTTTCTTACCTTGCCAAAGAAAGTCTATGACCAATTTCTTTATTTTCCCTCTGTCATTATCATCAATGGACTACTACAAAGCTAGGGCACAGGAGAGTACATGTGGTTGTAAACTACAGTGTATTACTTGTATACTCTGGTCTAGTTCAAAGTTCAAATTTTTACACTTCTTGAGGACTGTTTGCATTTTTTGCATCATTTTTGTAACGTCCATTTCCCTGACATATATGTCCCTAGATAACCAAATCCCTGGGTATCTTATTTCCACTTCTGCTCATATGCCTGTGTATTGGGTTTCTAATTCTGGCTTATTTGATGTACTGATATCTAAAATTTGAATTTTCTGTTTGTTAATCTTGTACCCCAATACTGGGCTATATTTTTTAAGATTTCCCAGAATTTATGAAATCCGTCTTTTGGTTCTGTTATTCTGTCATTGTTATCAGAATGTCATCTACAAAAAGGGTGATTTTCAGGTCTCAATGTCCACATTTGAATCCCTGTGTAGGTGATCCTCTAATAAACTCTGCCAATGACTAGATGAATAATGCAATTAAGACTGGAGAAAGTGGACACCCCTGTCTAGAACCATGAGATACTGTAGTTCTCCTGTAAGCCCGGAGCTCACCTTCACTTGGGTAGTACAACCCCGATATATCTCCTTTATAAGATTTATCCATTCTATAGGGAAATTCATACGTTCTAGCATACTAAAGAGAAATTCCCATTCAACCCAGTCAAATGCCTTTTCAATGTTGGGACAGACTAACTCAAGGAGTAAATCCTTATTATTAGCCTTCTGTAATATCATTAATTTATGTATTACATTATCTGCAGTCCTCCTGCCCCCCATAAAACTGTCTGATCATAGGAGATCAGTCTGGGCATTATCTGGCTTCGTCTGTTAGTTTGGATGGTCATAAATAATTTATAATTGCAATTCAAAACTGAAATGGGGAGATAGGAGGACGCTAACCTGAGGTCTTTCCCTTCTTTGTATATAGGTGAGTTTGCTGTCCTGTTCCACGAGAGCAGCACCTCTTTGGCCATTAAAACTATACTGACTAGTCTTCACATTTAAATTTGTCTTGGCCTGTTAAATTCCAGAATTCTATTTGCAATCCTTCTGACTCTTGAGACTTCCCAACAGACTGGTGATCAATGGCTGCCTTGATTTCTAACTCAGTACTTACATACATCAATTCCTGTGTTTCGTCTGTTATTAGTTTTTGTAAGTTTAACTGTGCCAATAATAGTTGTGCTCCCTTCCTACTATCTTCTTTCCTGACTTCCAGTTGATAAAGGGTCATGTAATATTGTTTTAATTCTTGATGTATTTCAATTGTATTATGTAGTGCCCATCTAGCAGAGAGCTCATCTAAAGTGTGCATCACATTTGCATGTGCTTGTTGCCTTAGTCACATGCTTCTTGGTGTATTTCAAAAAAATCCCCTTAATGGCATTATGCTTAATCACTATTCTGTTGTCCCCAGATTGCTGGATTTTTTGTTTAGTCTCCATTAACTTTGCTTGTTCTTCTGTGGAGCTGCCCTTCCCTTTCAGTTATATATCTGTTATGGATTTATACAATTCATACACCTGTTTGTACTCTTTCATATTTTTTTTATTTTTGCTTCTGTTTGTATATATGCTATCAGTTTTTTTCTTGACCTTATCCCATACTATTACTGTTTCTATTTCAAGTTTGTTTTTTTATATTCAGCATCATACACTTCATCTTTGCTTTGCATCTTTCTAGTGTAAGTTTGTATGAGGGGAATCTTCAATGTTTACACCCCCCTAAAGTCTGACTTATAGAATTCTTTCCAGATAGACGGAACTTTTGGTTCAGAGACTGAATAGTACAAAGACTGGGAAGCTAGAGAGTCTGCAGCTGTCTGAAGGAAGCAGGGAGGTACGTTATCAGCAAATGTAGAACATGGATTTCATCTGTGAAGCAGAGATTTAATGAAGCTGGTAGGGATTGGTTTAAGGGAAAATATGTTAGCAGAATTCGGACTAGAGGAAGGGTCAGGTGGATTTGTAGAGGAGACAGGGCTTATTATCTTGCTAATGGATTCTATGAAGTAGGAACTGAAGACAGAATCCGTTTCTTGGGGTGTATTTATTGGGCAGGTTTCAGGAGATGAGGGGTTACCAGGATGTAGTATTTGATTTGAGTGCCAAAATTTCTTGGGATTTGATCTTTGTAAAGTAGGTGGATCATCATAAAAATCTTTTTTGTCTTTGTTGATATGATAAGTTTTTTGTAAGGTTTCTGAGTTCTTTATATTTTGTAAGTGAATGAGTAGCTTTGTTTTTACCCACATTTTCCACATTCTATCTCTTGTTTTCATCAAGGTACTGGTAGCTTTAGTTAACCAGGGAGATATGTTAGATTTGACACTTACTGTGCACAGGGGTGCCAGTGAGTTAAGAATATTTAGGAAGGTTGAGCTGAATGAGTATACTGCTTTGTCTAGAGGGAGACGGGTCAGTGAAGTCCAATTTATTTTGGAGAGTACGGTATTAAAGGTTTCTGGGTGAAAGTTTGACAGCTTGTGACATTTGATGTATCTATGTAGTCTAGGGAAATATGGAGAGAATCTTAGAACATTTACTGGGGAGGGGTCACTTAGGGAGTCAGGCAAAGTTTCGGGATTATGATATTTGTGTGGGTCTGAGACTAGATTCCAGTCAATAAGTGGCCCAGAGTTGCAAGATCTATTAGCATGGGGTAGGTGTAGAGATAAGTTGAGTAAAGTCATTCAAGTTGATACAAGAGTTGGAGTTAGGTGAGCAGAGGGATAGCCAATTTTTACTGACATCCCCTAGGAGGATAATTTCATTATGTTAGTGCAGAGTAAGCCAGGAGAGAGTATGTTCAAGTTGGGGACTGTTGTCACCAAGGGGTATATAGATGGCTGCCACAGTAATAGTAATATGACTGTTAAGTTTAAGTTTGGCTATCAGGAGTTTAGCGGGTAGAAAGGATGGGGTTGGTTTATTGAGAGATATGAGTGTAAGATGGTTTGAATAAGCAATGGCTACTCCACCACCTCTTTCAGTTTGATAGTCTAGTTGAAGTATATTATATCCTAGAGGAAGAAGATCTTCATTAGGGTTAAGAGGTTTTGGCCATGTTTCAGTGAGGGTAATAATATCTGGGGAGTGAGTTGACATCCAGACATGAAATTCAGTAACTTTATTTAGTACACTTCTAATATTCAGAGTAAAAAGAAGTATGTTTTTTTTATTTTATTTTGGGAGAGTGAAGTTTCCAGTGACATTGTTGGTTGAATTGCTGGCAGGGGGGAGAGAGTTTGGCCCTGTATTTGGGTGAATACCGTCTGATAATAGTAGAGTTTTAGGGAAGATGTTTACATTATAGAGAGAAGAGTAGTAGATGAAGTATTTTATTTTACTTTTTGAAGAAATTGTTGGAGAAGGAAGTATTTTGATTTTGGAAAGGAGAGTATTTGTAGGAAAGATGGAATGGGAAATTTCAAATGAGTGAAAAGGTTGTGTAAAGGCATTTGGGTGAGTAGATGTTGGAGATGGATTTTCAGGTGTTAGCTGGATTGTATAAAAGGTGAGGAGGTACAGTAGAAGTAAAGGAGGCATGTAGAGGAATGCTAGAATCGTATTGGTTGGGTTAAAGAGGTAGGTCAGTAGTAGTAGGCACGAGAGAAGGAGGTAACTTACTATAAAGATATTATTAACAGTTTCAGAGTAAAGAGAGTGAAGGAGGGATGATGCCTGTAGAGGGAGATGGAAAAGGTGAAATAGTACAGACCTGGTGATTATCACATTGTAGGGGTGTAACTTGTTGGCTTGTAGCAGAGCACAGGAAGGGGAGGGGCTAGAGGGGAGGGGAAAGGAGAGATTAGTTATAAATTGATACAGGAGGTATGTGGGAATGGGGGTAGGGCAGAGGAGCGGAGTGAGCCCGAGCGTGGCGAGGCCAAACTGAGGGGTCAGGCCATATCCCTTATATATCAGCACAGAGAAAAAAAAAACAATCAGTAAGGTAAGACAAAAAGTTTGGGGAGAAAGCTAGCCAAGAGATGAGAATAACAAAGTTAGAGTGACTATTGGCTATCATAGGTGTAGTTATTGTAGTCAGGAGGAGGCAAAAGTAGAGAAGTAGGAGAAAAGAAGAGCGTTCTGTAAGTGTATGAAAGGACAGAAGAAAGTATTAAGTAGGTGTAAGAATAACAGGGAAGATGAAAAGAAGATGAGAACGTTTGTTACTGAGTGAAAGACAGGAAAACACCAGGGGAGTACTGCGGGTAGGTGACAGAGGAATAAAAAAGACAGGGTGTAAGGGTGCATAGAGCTGGAGAGGTAGAAGGTAGAATGGCAGGCTACACAGAGATAGGAGTAAAAGAATAAGAATAGTTTTGGGTGATGTATGAAGGGGCCACTAGACTGGGTACAACTTGGTAGGTGTTAGGTATATAACAAAGTAAGATTAAAAGGCACATACAGTAATTAGTCAAGAGGAAAACTGGATCCTGTAGGAGGTTCGGGCATCCAGTAGGAGAAATAGAATTATTGCACAAAGACCTTTCTCTTGAGTGAAGCTTATCTGGGAGCCTCGGACAGTGCTGGGATGAAGAGGTCTGAAAGGGTGCATTATCTAATAAAAATAAGGAAAATAGCTTAGTTTAAAATATGTAAGAATTATTTTATTAGCTAGTTTTGCAGCTAAGTATTTTAAATAAAAAGAGAGGAGAGGGACAGAAGGACTAGCATGAAGTGTGAGGAAAAGGTGAACAAATGTACAGAAATAAGTACTGAGAAGAGATAGGGTATACATTTTATAGAAATAGTACATCCTACTAAACATGTGCATTAATAAAACAACATAAACATCAATAATGTAGAACTATATAGTCAGAAACAGGCAGATTCTATGCAAAAAAAAACCCATTAGCAGATTAACAGCACACTAAGCATTCAGAAGCTTGATTAACAATGGTAGAGTTTAAACTTATTAGAAGCACTAACCATCCAACCCAATACCATATTCATGGGTGACTTTAATTACCCCACTTTTAACTGGGAATCCTTTATGACATCAAATGTACATGCACAGAGATTCCTGGATTTTGTAAACGCAAATGCCCTGGACCAGAGGGTCAATACACCAACCAGGGGTACAACCACACTGGGTCTGGTCCTCAGTAATATAGGAGACTGCTGCACACCCTCTACTGTAATGCTTTCCCTGGTAAGGTTAGACCACAAAATTGTCTCGTTTGAAGTAAAAATAAAACCTGGACCACAAGCTCATCCAGGAATATTCAGGAACTATTCCAAGGCAAACCTCCTGCTATTAAGTGAGAACCTGGCAAAATTTCAAGCCCCTATAAACCCTGAGAACACTTCTGCCTATGTAGAACTATTCACAGAAACCCTGTACAAGCATGTTAATAGCTGCATAGAGGCAGCTGTACACACCAGGAAGAAGTATAGAACTAACTCAAAAAACAAGCCACTCTGGTGGAATCACAAAAGCAATCAGATGTATAACAGGAAGAAAAAAATCATGGCAATAATTAGAAAGTGCAGCACTCAGAAGGATAAAAGAACCGTCATCAAACTAAACATACAACTCAGAGGACAGATAAAGTCTACCAAAGCCAAATTTGAGATGTTTGGCCTCCCAGGCCAGGGACAACCATAAAACATTCTTTAGCTATGTCCGCAGCCTCAAAGGCAATACACAACTGTGTGCAGAGCTCATGGTAAATAAAGCCACTTATACTGACCCAGAAGATATAGCAAACCTCCTGGCTGATAAATTCAGCTCCAACTTCACTCCTCTCGACCCCTCAACTTTCCCTCAGGAACTATCATAAAATATAACTCCCCCTATTATCACTAGGGAACAGGTCCTTAACACTCTATCTCTAAGACCAAGAACACTGCATCAATGGGCCCAGACAATATCCCATGATGCCTTCTAAATAGCATTAAACATGACCTATCAGGACCTCTGGAATTACTATTTAACTATAGCCTCCAAACAGGCTTTGTGCCTCGTGAATGAAGAAAGGCAACAGTCATCCCTCTACACAAAGGTGGGCCATCTACAGGCCCTGGAAACTACAGACCCATAAGTCTCACTAGTCTCATATGTAAAGACATGGAAATAATTATCATGGAGCTGATCAAAAGAGACACAGTAAACCTCCAGACACTGGATCCAACTCAGTTTGGTTTCGTTAAGGGCAGATCATGCCTACTCAGCCTGGTGGACTTCTTTGAGAAAGTCACCAAAAGAATGGATGAGGGCAAAATCATTCACACTGCCTACCTTGACCTGGTCAAGGAATTTGACACAATACCCCACTCAGGCACTGCTGACAAACTCAAGAGGTTAGGTACAAACCCATATGTCACCCGGTGGCTAGACAACTGGCTCACAGACAGGACCCAGAAAGGTAGAATTGGGGTGTCCACCTCTAAAAAGAGGCCAGTCACAAGTGGACCCCTTCAGGGATCAGTCCTTGGATTGCTCCTTTTTTGGCATTTACTTCTCAGAAATTAAAGTCAATGTCAGTGGTCTGTGGCTGACTAAATTTGCAGATGATTGCAAATTAGGAGCTGTCATTGAATCTCACACTGACACAAATGTTCTCCCGGATGGACTGACACAGACAAATAACCAATGTCAGAGCCATGGACCAAAACTAAATGCCAAGAAATACATAACAGTATCCTTTGGGAAGTCATCCATCCCTGGTAACTATCATATTGACAATACACCTCTTAGAGATGACCCAGTAGTCAGGGACTTACAGACACACATAGATAGTAATCTAGCATTTGATCATCACGTGTCTACAGTAGTGAGGAAATCATTCTATGTTGCACAACTTACAAACACAGGTATGGCATCCGTGTCCAAGGAAGTCATTGTTCCACTGTATTTGGCATTCATCAGACCTATCATTGAGTACAATGCACCCTTTGGTATGTACCTAACCAGGCATATCCAACAAATGGAAAGTCCACAGAGGTTCCTCACTAAAAGAATACAGGGCGTAAGTAATATGTCCTATGCAGACTGCCGCAAGGCCATATCCCTGTATTTTGTCTCCTACAGGCTTTTGAGAGGAGATCTATTCCTGGCATACAGGGCATTGTCAGACCCCACTCTGATGGAGCTCCTGCATATCCACAAAACAAACAGTAGCAGAATTACCCATTATAAAGACATAAACCTTGCCTGTGATATAAATAGGACCTACTAGAGAGATAGGTATGTATGCCAGAGACTACCCCATCTATGGATCAGGTTCCCCATCCATGTGAAGCAAAGTTCCTCCCTAACCCAATTCAAGTGCAATTTGGACAATTTGATGGGAAACTGGAAATTCATCCTTGGTTTGGCACCTATGTCTTTAATGTAAACAGGTAATCTGTAAATAGTTCATCTCCCAGGCCCATGATTACACTTATCAAGGCTATCAGAACTTGTCATAGATTTGGGTTGCATGGTTAGGCTTAAAAAGACCCTTGTGGTCATTAGCCTAGTCAACACATATGAACCTATAAGAGATTTGCAAGAAAATATAGGTGTTGTTAAACAGCATGGATAAAACAAACTGTGAGTGCAGTACTGAGCTCGGAGACAACACCGTGATGCTGGAGTAGCCTAGTTAGCTCAAGGGAGAGGCTTTAAGCATGAAATAGTGATTGTAAGGGAAATAATGGCTTGGAGATGTGGAGCTGAAAAAAATAAAAATAGCTTGCTGCTAGTACTAGTTCAGGCTGTGAGGAGCCGAGCTAGAAACATGCACTTGCAAAATAACTATGAAATTGAGTGCCACCTAGTGTACAGACCCTGTTGATATCATACACCATACATTACCTAGGCCAGGACGTTGCTGAAATACTAAACAATTTATAAGTTTATCAGTCAGAAAGTGTTTTTTGGAGGGAAGAGCTACAGCATATTAGTTAAGACAATAATTGTATATAATATTATATCAATCGGGAGAACAGCAGTCATATATATTTGTAAGGCAGTAATTGTAGCCTCTGTACATATACAACAGACTTCCGGGTATCTGGAGGCAAGGAATCAGAGATGAGTGAAGGACCAAAGTTAGTGGTGTATATAGAACCAGGGAGAAAAGGCTATTGTGGCTACTTGAATAAAAGGTGTGCCCTTTCCCTGCCATCTCCTGGCCCTTATTCCTCTGGATATCATTTAACTCAACATGGAGTAGTAAGGTCTTATTTGTTTTTCTGTGTTTGAGTTTCCTCTGTGTGCAACCACCCTGTACATCTTCAAGCCCATGTACTTGGCTGCAGTTATCTGTTATTTTTAATGTGCCTTCACAGAAACTAAAGATCCTTGCTAGCATTCATTCTCCTTTGTTCTTTGTAAGTTGCTCTACGAGTAATGTAAATTCTGCAGATTGCCATTATTTGCCCACACAGTGAGCCCTTTATTCCTGCACAGTGGTGCAGCAGTTAACATTGTCACTTCACAGCAAGAGGCTCTCTGATTTGATTCTTGGCCGGGGTGCCTTTTGTGTGGAGTCTGCATGTTCTGCCTGTGTTTGTGTGGATTTCGTCTGGGTACTCCAGTTTCCTCCCACATTCCAAAGACATGCATCTGAAATACATGCGCTGAAAACAGGCTCCATCCTAGTCGGACTTTCCCAGTCAACAAATGTTAAATAAAATCTCTCATTTGTATGTTCCATCACTCCCGATACCTGGAATGGGAAGCCCTCATTTACCAACACTACCAATCCTCTTCTCCTTGCTACTACATATATTGATTCAAAGACCACTTCAAATCATTTTTATTTGGTTAATTTTAGTGTTCTCAATGGTTTAAATGTGTTTCTGTTAATACTATTAGACTTGATCCTTTTCTCTCTAACATACCTATGATCCTTTCTCTTTTAATCAGGTTTGTTAGTTCATTTATATTCCAATTTATTATTGTTAACTCACACATCTGCCTTTTTACTTCTTTTCCTTTCTATAGTGAGGGCTGGGGGGAGTTATACCCCTTTGTACTTACATGGTCTGATGAACATATGTAGTACTTCATTTTCCCACTTGGTCCCTTCCATTTATGTGATATCACATTTACTTTGCAATAGATTCTTCCTTTATTACACCCTTCCATTTTCTCGTTGCTCCTCTAGTACTCTGGTGTATATACCCTGGTATACTCTTATTCAATGACCCTACAATCTCTTCATTCCAATCCTGTTGATGGTAAACAACATTTTTAAACATCAGACAAATATAATTCAATTTAAACATTTTACAAAGTCTGTAATGCCCCTCAAATGCATGGGTATAATATGCTCAATCTAGATTCCATGCAGCCAGTTCCCAAGCGTCTCTCAGCTTGACTTCAATAAATAGATCAGTCACACTTGTCACCCACCCCCTCCCAGTCAGGGGTTGATGTAGTCCAGTTTAAAGTGCTTTAAAATTGGGTTGTGGTCTGCTAAGCTCATAAATTATTAGCATCTAGACAGTCACAGCCTAATATCTTGGTGCTCAATTCAGAGGATTCCCTGAGTGATTTATTCAGTCTCCCACCGCCACAATCTGCATGATTTATTTACAGTTCTAGCAATCATCACATTATGTAATGTCATCCTCTCTCTCTCTTTCTCTCTCGACAGTATTTTTACCACACTACTGTGCTATCCCTGACCTCTCCTTAAGTGCTCGATATTTCTTAAAAGTGGAAAAAGTCCTCCTGTATGCAGTGAAGTTGCCTCTCCATTTCCTTGCGTTTCAGTTGTTCTACTCTCCCCAGGTAGAACCAATACTGATTCCATACCCATCAGCACTTGCTCCTCATTCTTCTCTGGTCATTTCAATGCTGCATTTAAGTCCTCAGTAATTTTAAATCTGCTTGGCAGAAATAGGTTGCAGGTTGAACTGTAATAATCTAAGCTTAAGTCATTTGTATTTAGCCAGACAGATTACAGAGAGGAAGGCCACTCTTTTCCCTCCACATTTCAATGGTATAGTCCTGGTCTACCAGTATCCTCACAGTTGCAAATGTCCACTTGGCTCCTGCCTTCCAAAGATGAGATAGGATATTTTCCTTTTGTCCATAGGCTTCAAAGCATACTATCAGCTGTCATGGGTTCTGATGGTTACTTAGTTTCAATGGCATCCAATGTGCACATTCAGTTGGGATTGCATCTAAGGGCAACCTTGTCCATTGTCTTAAAAGCTGGGCCACAAATTTGCCATATTCCTTTACTTCCACTTCCTTAGGTATTCCTGAGTATTGCTTTACTTCCACTTCCTCAGGTGATCCTGATATTCTTATATTCTTCCTGCAAACTTGATCATATTGGTCTCTTATCAGTTCCTCCAACATTCCTAGCTTGGCATCTGTTGCTCTGGCCCATAGGCATAACTCATAAGAATAACTGCTCTGTCACCATCACCATATTCTATTGTATCTGCATAGCTATTTAGTACATTTTACATTTCTTTCATTTTTTTTTACAGTTGCCTCCAGAAACTTTTTCAACATACTATTAATTCTCATGATCTCTTCCATAACATTTTTTAACATTACCTGGGAGTCATGGCCCTCATCCACTATTTTTGTCTGATTGCCCACCTGTTGCTTCTGAAGGTTTGCTTCTGGAGGTGCCCTGCTTCACTTTTTACCGTCTTTTTTAGACAGGTCCCTATTTCTTAAAGTGTATAAGCAAGGCCGTGTTCAGTTATTCCACCATTAAAATGCAGGCTATAAACTTTGTTTTAGTTTTTTCACCATTTTGAGTGTCCCTAAATTAATTTTAGATGGACCAACAGGAGGACAGTTGTTTTTTCTCTGTGGTGTGACACCAGTAATCCCAGCTTAGTAAATGTCTTTATCTTATTCTTGTGTCACACATCTCATCTTCTGCAGCTTTGATTTTATACATTCTGAGGCTCTAACCATCTGCAGATGTATGTATTGATAACTTATGTTAGTAATACCAGCTATAATTTGCTTTTGAAACAACTTTCTGTATGTGTTTACATTAAAAAATAGTCCCAATGTATGAGCTGTCAACAACTTTGAGAGGGGTTTCTCACATTGGACTTTCAAGTAGCAGGTTATCTTTCTTCCATCTGTACCCCAGATAGAAATTTTAATACCTGTGTTTGCAAGATCCACATTACAGCGGTCCATACAGAAATTCCTTGTCCCTATGGCAAGGGGCATGCTAACCACCACTGTCTTCATTTCTTTCCCCTAATCAAAATAGGAAGACCATTTTGAATGAAATAAACTCCAAATAAGAAATTTAGTTTGGCATAAACATTTTTAGTGAATTCCCCACCTTCAAGCTATATATACTTGTTATGTCATGAAGGTAGCATTATGTTCAAAGCTGGACAAAGCATATAGTGAGAACCACTTCAGGAGTTCTCCCAAGCATGACCCAATCTAGCGATTAGTCAGATTTCAGCACTATCTTACTTTGAGATAGCTTCCAAAGTGAGTCCATATCCATAAGGATATTTATCAAAACAATCGATAGATGACTAACCTGTGTACCTCTCAAACTCTTAGCATAAGAAATCTGGAAAAATCTAAAATTAATGGTGGGACAAAGGCAAAAAATCAAGGACAGATTTTAATTATTGCTCCTATAAACTTAGAAAGTTACTTATGTTAGCAAGCATTTTTCTGAAGGATATGAAGGCTGAAACCCAACTGTCTGGCATTATTTAGTAACTTCAATCCTCAATAATTTGCCAGTAAACCATAATTTTTATAAGAAACGTTTATACAGTTAAAATATCATATAATGAGCAAGACAAATGTGCCAAAGGATGCTCTGTTGTTAGCATGCATCTGTGCTACTACAGTGCTGCAGAAGGTATGTAATAATGTGAAAGTATCTATCATACATACTATCTGCCAAAATGGCACTAAACGTTGCAACCATACCTCTCAACTGTACAGAACTTCACAGAATGTCCAGATTTCTGCCTCATATTTTTGGTCCATTTTTCATAAAATGGTTTTCTGGCAAATTAGTGGCAAATCATTAAATCTTGAAGTTGGAAAATAATTACAGACAAGTTTCAGATTTCATACCCTTCAGAAAATTCATGCTAATGCAAAATCTGTCATTCTGTCAACTTTATAAGTTTGCAAGAGCAATATCTAAAAATTGTCCCTATTTTTGTGTTTTTCACCGATTGTTATTTATGAATTTGTCTAGATTTCTTGCTCTAAGAGGTTAAGAACCATGGTTGCAGCCTTACTAACTGATGTCTGTTGAACTTTTTTATTTATGTTTTGTTGACCAGGTTACTACCACTAATCTAGTAGCCACCTTTTAGGGTAGACCAAAGGTGGTATTTATACTAATTGGGAAATTTAGCTAGAGCTACTTTTTTTCAATAGGTGCCATGGGATCTTTTGCATCCACCTGCGCTACCAACGCAGGCAGATAACACTTCAGTTTAATGTCTCATCTGAAGGGCAAAGCACTTTGAAGTGTAGCATTCCCGCTTTATGCTACACCTCAGTATCAACACTCCATCTACTTGGTGTGAGGATAGAACACACAGCCTTCTGCACCAAAATTGAGTATGTTACCTGTTGCAGCACTGACACTAAATAGTGGTAGCAGGTGTCTTGTAGGCAGAAAGTAATGCTTGCTAACTACTTAAATAGTCTTCTTCCTATCAGTTATCTTCCTAATGAGCAAATAAGATGAATACAATGTCTGTTTCTGTTATGCAGTTTAAGTCCAGAACTACCATTTTAATCAGGAATAAGGATTAGTCAATCATTTATATTCAGTGTACAGGAAAAAAGACTAAAAAGCTAAAATCTTGATACCAAGACTTTAGACCAAATTGAGGAAGAAATAAGAGCTGGTTATCACTGACTCATGATTACAGTAGAAACACAAAATAAGTCTCTTATAAGCTTATAGGTATTTATTAGGCTATTGATCCATGAGGACCTTCATAAGTCTAGCCATGCAATCCTGAGAGGTTTATTGGCCGTAGTATTATAAGTACAGTTAGCCCAGAGCCCTTGGTATTTTAACCAGGAACCCTTTATATATTTTAAGTCAAATAACCAGAGCCAGGCAGACATTTGCATGTTACATCTATCCATAAAGTACATGGGTGCTAATCCAGGGGTGGACTTTTGGTTTCCCATCTATTTGTCCAGATTACACTTGAATAGAATAAGAGACCTATGTTAATTTCCTTTATATCAAGATGGTGATGATTTCAGAAAAATGTTATTCTCTGTGAAACATAGTTATTCCTCTGGCGCGTTCTATTTAATGTGAAGAAGAGATTAAGATCTCATGAGTGGGTGTTTCTGTTACTTATGGACTTGCAGATGTGCAGTAGGTCTGAAAAGACAGAGTTGGTAGAGGCTATGTGAATGAGCAGACATCTCTCATCAGTAGTATGATACCAAGAAGAGGGACAAGGCTTTGAGACAGTCAGTGTAGCTTTTCTGATTTAGGGCCTTAATTTTCTTGGTAAAAAAGCATTCTGGTCATTGAAGCTGTACCAGATGGGGGACATTATTCTTAATGATCAGCCTTATTAGTGTGGAATACAGTGGCGTAATCCCCTCCCAAGACCTGGACACCATACCCTTACTTATAAGTTGAGGACTTTCTTACAATAATGGATACATGATGCTCAAAGGGCAGCTCATTGTCAGCATGTGGTCCGAGATCCCTAACTAATGGATCAATCTTCTAGGTAGTATTATTGACTATGAAAGTTGCAGTGGACATCATGCTTGCTGAAGGACATTATTATGCATTTCTTGGTGTTTTGTTTTAAGCTGTAGTTTTGACACCAACTATTTGTTTGGTTAAAGCCATCCTGAAGGATATTGGTGTCTTCTGGAGAGTTTATGATGGCATTTGGTCAGCCATAAGTCATTAATATTGGCTTTGACCTCTAAGAAGTAAATTCCAAGAAGGAATTGCCCTGAGGACTGAATTCTGTGGTACACTGCAAGTGATATTTCTTTTGGAGAAGGTAGAGCTTCCCAGCCTAATTTCCTGTATTCTGTTTGTGAGCCAGTATGCTATCCAATAAGACACACAGGGATTTACATTTACCTGGGTGAGTTATCAACTATACCTGAGTGTGAGAGCATGCTGAATGCTTCTGCAAGGTCTAGATATGCAGTGTATACAGATTTTCCTTCATCTATTGCTTCAGTAATCTTCTCAAAGAAGTCAACTTAATTAAGTAGTCAGGATCTGCCCTTGACAATACCAAACTGGCTCAGGCTGAGAGTTTCTAGATTGTCTATATCCCTATTTATTAATTCCATAATGATCATTTTCTTAGCCTTACAAATGAGGCTCGTCACACTTATGGGTCTATAATTACTCTGGCCCATTGATGCCCAACCTTTTGTAGAGGAATGACTGTTGTAGGCCTGCATTCATCTGGCATTAACAGTATTCAGAAGCTGATATTAAAAACTTCTGTAGAGGATTTAAGAGATCCTGTTTCAAACTGACCAGTAGACATTCTGGTATGCTATCCAGCCCCAGAGAAGCAGTGTTCTTAGCTTTGGATATTGCTTTGAAAACTTGTTCATGGAAGATTTGAGGAGGGTGTGGATGACAACATGCGTTTTGGGAGTAGGTTTGAAGTTGGAACTAAATTTATCCGCCAGTAGATTGCCTATATCTTCTAGTCCAGAAGATATGATATTGCTTAGTATTAGCACAATTTTGAACACTGTTTCTGAGATTTATAAAATAGCTGAAGAAGGCTTTATGATTGTCTTTTACCCAAGTGGTTATTTTAATCTCTTATCTGGCTTTGATTGATTTGATCAGGGGTTGGAGTTTCCTGTTAGGGTTAGTAAGTGTGTTTTTAACATTTGAAAAGTTACATTTATTTTTACATGCATTGAGCTTTTTTATAGGTTCATAGGTGTGTACTAGGCTAACAACCACAAGGGCCTTTTTAAGCTTAGCCATGCATGCCAAATCTCTGACAAGTTCTGGTACCCTTGGTAAGTGTAAGTAAGGGCTTGGAAGACAAAACATTTACAAGCAGAGGCCTGGGAGAAGAACCATGATTTTTCCTGTTATTGTACAGTCTGTTTATATTTAGGTTCCTTCAAAGGGGTGTATCTTTTAATTTGCCGTTGTATTTACTTCACAAGCAGGCAGATGCATCAGTGCAGCTACTTACATGCGCATAGAATTTGGCAGTTAGCCCAGAGCCCTTGGTATCAGGGTGGAAGAGAATGTTGAATTTAGGCAGATTATCACTCATTTGTAGTAGATTACTCATTAGCCTATCCTATTTCAGCCTTTATTAATCACTCACTAAGTAAATCCACAGTACCCTCTATCTGGAAACAATGCTACACTCTACCCATTCACAACAGAGGTAACTGCACAGAACTATCTAACTATAGGCTGACAGCAATTCTGTCCCCTATCTCTCTTAAATACTGGAGAAATGTTTACATAAACAAATCCTGGACTATCTTATCCAAAACCTACTAACCTCTACACAACATAGCTTTCGACCCAGCCATAGTACAATAGCCCTCATTTCCTTTGCCAACAAAATCGTACTAACCAGAGACAACAATAAACTCATCTCCTGTCTCTTTTTAGACCTCTACAAAGCTTTCAACTCTGTCTCTCATCCCTTGCTCCTTGTTAAACTCTCTGACCTTAATCTCTCAAGTTCAGCTGGTTTACCAGATACCTCACTAACAAGCAGCAATCTGTTAAATGGCTTTCCTCACTATCCCTTGCTCTCCCCTTCAAGATGGGAGTCCCTCAAGGATCAATACTTGGTCCCTTATTATTCAACATCTTTACAAATTGCCTATACACATCCTGTCCCCAGTTTTCTCTCATACAATATGCTGATGACTTCACAGTCATAACCATCTCTGATAACCTCTCCAATCTGAACACCCTCACCCAAGAAGCCTTCAAATCTATTGAAAACTGGCTCTCTAAGAACCAGCTAATACTTAATCCAAAAAGACAAACTTCTGCTATTTCTCCCCAATTCCCTCACACATCTCAAACCCTCTTTTTTTTATTACATCCCTTAACAATACAACCGTCATGGTTGAAACACATACTAAGCTTCTGGGACCCATCATAGATGACCAACTGAAATATGGACCTTCACGTACTCCAGTGCGAAAAGAAAACACACCAAAAACTAGGCCTCCTTTACAGAAAAAAAAAATCTTAACAAAAGTGTCTCAACTCCTTACTCATGCCTACCTCCTACCTAGTCTCTTCTACAGCTCACGAATCGTAAGTAATCTCCAGTCCTCACTCTTAGCTAAACTGGAGTCCTCCTGCAATAAAGTTGCCAGATTTCCTGCCATTGAAACCTCTAAATCTCACCGCTGTCTTCCTCTCAAGACCTTAAACTGGTTAGAATTCCACCACCAACTGCTTTAAACTATTGATCATTCATTTCATCCTCTACAAGCCTTCCTTCTGCCCCAGTATCCACTCACTAGTCTCTCTCTATACTCTTCCCAGAAGACTCAGAAGCTCTGACCAAAATCTACTAGAAATTTACAAGCCAAAAGGATCAAAAGGGCAAAAGCTCTCCAGTTACTCTCCCTCCCTCTCCTGGAACAAACTTCCCCTATCTATTAGAAATATAAACCATCTGCAAGAATTCAAAAATGCTCTCAAAGAATTCCCAATAAACTCCTGGACTTGTCACTGTAAACATCCTCCATGAACTTCTTAACAGTATGTCTATCCAGCCTATCTTACATCCCTGGCTCTTATAACACCCCTTTCACAACTTCAACAACTTAGAAACCCTTATTTCTCCTCCCTCACCTCTCTCATCCTTTCTCTCTAAACTTCATTACCTCTCACTAATTCCTTAAACCTCCCGTCAAGCTTACTAACACCCCTGACTACATCTATATCCTCTAAGAATCCCTACATGGTATTTAAATACTTATATCTGATGACCAAGTGTTTTATTATGCTCGGGTCACTGCCAGAACAACCAAACTTGCTACTTTACTTGCTATTTTTATGCCGTCTAAAATGTTACTACTGAACCATGTGACAGAGTGACTTTATTAAACTTAGGACACTGCCTCAGAGTACAAACTTTCTTCCAAATGAAGTATTTGTTTTTCTGTTGTACATATGAACGTATCCTCTAAATATTGTTGACAAACTGCATTTGACACAATCTGCAAACTGATCTGTCTAACCTTGTAATGTAATGTGTAACCTTATTACGTAACTCTGTGTTTTTCTTATTAATGAGCTATGTTCTCTCTATATTTGTTAGTGTGTTACACTATTGTACATGATTGTGGAGCTTTTCTCCCCAGGCCTCTGCTGATAAAGGGTACTATCTCCGTCAGACTATCCCGGTCTGGAATTCTGAGATACGTACCTGTCCCTGCAACATGTCCTATTTATATTGTAGGAAACATTGAAGTCCTTGGCTAGTCATTCTGATGCTGTTCATTTTGTGGATATGCAAAAGGTCCATCAGACTGGGGTTCAAGGATACCTTATATTCCAGGCATAGATCACCTCACAACAGTCTGTAGGAACCAAAAGTGCAGTGATAAGGCTTTGAAACAATCTGCAAAGGACATTTTGGTTGTGCCCTGTATTCTATTTGTGATGAACCTCTCTGGGCATTCCAGCTGAAGAGGACATTATACTCAATGATAGGTCTGGTCAGGGGCGAATAAAGTGGCATGATGACTTCCCTGAACCTGGGTGTCATGGCTGTACTTATAAGCTGAGTGTCATAGAATACATTTCCAGAAGAAGAACTAAATGTCCGGAATAAAACAAATACCAAATCCAGAAACTGGAAAAACAGAAACCAAAGTATACTCCACTGAGTTTTTAGCGTAATAAAACCTTTAATCCACGCATTTGTACAAAAACTTCATAACAAGCAATACTCCACAGTTTAAAAATACAATGAATTTCCATCCCCACCAATAGACACATAGTTCCAATTAAACAATTATTTCATTTAAATTTAAAAAACAGGATATTACTTCCTTATATAGACTCTTCGGTCTTTTAAAAAACATTTAATCTTGACAGCATCATTCATACCAGGTTCTTTGTCTGAATTTAATCTAATTTGTCACAATGTTTCTCTTTGTTCAAGATAAGTTGTAAAATTACCTCCTCTTAAATCACTAATTCCTTGTTCAAGGATAGAAAATAAAAATTTGTTATATTCTGGGCATTTAATGATGTGCTTATAAAAAGCATTAGTTTTGTCTTGTTTTTTAATAGTATAATAATGTTCTTTTATTCTTACACCTAGCGACCTAGTAGTCATACCAATATAAAATGCTCCACACCATGCACATACATCTATATAAATAATACCTTTACTCTTGCAGTTAAAATTTCCAGGAACTTTAACGGTATAAGGTAATTGTTCTAAATAAACAAAAGGGCCTTCTGATATATATCTACAAATGTTACATCTCCCACACTTGTACATACCCCACCTCTTCTGAGTTAAATTCATGTTATGAGCTAACTTGTTTTTCTCTCTCTCAAAAATGCTTTTCAAATAACTTTGATTTTTATAAACAAACTTAGGCTGAGTCCCAACTACCTGCAGTAACTCTTTATTTCCTTCTAAAATCTTCCAATTATTAGAAATTATATTTCTAATAATATTACTGTCCGTACTCATTTCTAGATAGCAATAAATGTCCCCATCTCCTTTATTTTTATTGCTGTCCTTCTTGGATGTTAATAATCTGTGATTAAGAATGGCTGGATAATGTGTATCCCTCCTACCTACAATGTATTCTACATGTCTTTTCAACAAAGTATTATACCTCCTGTTTTTAAATAGAGACGTGATGAATTCAACTTCCTTTAAGAAGTCCCCCATCTCACTGGTCATTCGGCTAGCCCATATGAGGTGTCCCTTTGGGATGTTATCCTTCATGTACCTTGGGTGAAGACTAGTGTAATGCAAATAGCTGTTAGTGAAAGTGTCTTTCCAATAAATTCTACTAACAAGCTTATCTAAATTTAAGTCCCACTGTAAAGTTACATCTAAATAATTAATTTTTAATCCACATCCTCCAAGGTACATTTTAAATATTCTGACCTGGAGTTGAGGGTATATAAATAATTCTTAACTTTTTCAACATCTCCGACCATGATGAAAAACAAGTCATCAATAAATCTTTTGAAAAATACAATATGATAGTAATTTATTAAAGGTTTTAATACAGTATTTTCCCAATTACCCATCACTATATTCGCAGATGATGGGGCTGTGGGGGACCCCATAGCCACCCCCTGAATTTGTTTATACACTTTTTTGTTAAATGTAAAAAAATTATTGTTTAACAAAACATCAATTAATTGACAACAAAAATTGCTTTCTTGACTACTATACATAGTAGTATTATTTAAAAACTCTCTAACATGTTCTACACCTTCACAATGAGGAATACAAGTAAAAAGTGAAATAATATAAATTCAGAACATAACATGTTTAGAAGGATCAAACATGGACACTTGGATGTGATTCCTTACACTGTTCAGGAAATCCCATGAGACTTTTAAATAAGAATTTATTTTCTGAACCAGTGGGTTTAATATAGAAGCCACTAGTAAAGAAATACCCTCTGTAATATAGTTGGGAGCAGACACTATTGGCCTAAAAGGGGGAGAGCTTACACTCTTATGTACTTTTGGGATTCCAAAGAAAGTACCTAGTTTAGGATTGTCAATATGGCAAAAATCATATACTTCCTTCTCAAAATTTCCATCCATTAGATTATCAAAAAGAAAAGAGTAAATACTTCTGTAGCTTTTAGCTACTTCAGTCATGTCAACAAGTTTATATTCAGCAGTATTGCATAACATCTTTTCCATACTGGGAACATATACATCCTGATTCATTAATACTAAAGTACCCCCTTTGTCACTTTTCATTACCCTGATGTTATTATTTTTTTTTTATTTCTTTCAATGCTTTTTTCACTTCTTTAGTTAAATTATAATATTTTTTTCATTATTAATACCCTTTCCCATGCATTTTCTTATTTTGTTCTCAGAAGCAGATTCAAATACTTTAATAGAGTGTACAAGCGTTGGGTTATAACATGAAGGCTTTACATACTTAGTTTGCTTTAACGTAATGTCTTAGAATATGTAATTTAAATTCAAAGACCATGTGTACTTTTTCAAACTCAACAAAGTTTTAGGAACATTTGCCCTCTTAGAAGGCACAAAATTCAGACCCAAATTTAATACTTTCAAATGATGACAGTTTAAATTCAACGTGGATAGGTTTAAAACATTATTTTCTGTTGCAGTATACCTGTTTAATTGTCCATGGAAGAATTGGACACTGTTCATTCTTTCCTCATTAGGGCTTGTGTTCTCTGACCCTTGCCCTCCTTCTCCTCCACTAAAAAAGTCTTTACTCGGGCTCCGGTGTCATTTTCTCCGCTATTTAGAGGTGAATTAATGTTTGTTGATCCACTGGAGACGCTAGACGTTCCCGCCTGCACACATCAATTACAGATGTATTGGTTCCTTCTCTACTAAGTAGTCTGACATCAGATGTTGCATTTGCCTTCCTTGTTCTTGTCACATGATGTTCAAGACCAGATTTTTTAAAGAGAAAGGCTTTAGCTTTGAAATGTGCCCAAGGTTTTCCTTGATTTAAGCGCTTTGTAGAGACACAAAGGTTTACATATGCCACATCATTTTCATATGCTATTGCATCTCTGCTAAGTTTGTTGTTTTTGCAACTTATAATTAGCTCCTCGTGCTTTTGCATGTCTGCAAAGAGTGAACGGTATTCTACTCGTTCACCTATCTTATTGTGATAGTCTTTCAACAGGATTTCATCAATTTTATTAATTTCATCTCTTAAACTGGCCATGATTTATTTTGAAGTTATTATCAATAAACAACTTCAAAAAATTAAGGCCAGCATTGTTGAAGAAATCTTTTAATGTAGTAAAAAAGTCATCAGAGCTATTAACTCCATTAGGGTACTTGAAAAACCTCAAGCCTTTAGGGACCATACCCAAGTCTATACAATGCTGAAAATATTTGTTCTCTAAAACTTTTATATTTTTTCAACATTTCTTACTACCATAGTAATAGTTTGCAGCCATCTGAAAACTTGGTCAAATGTCAGCTATCTACATTTGTCCCCAACTCCCTGACTACTGGGTCTACTCTTAGGATTGTTTTATCAATGAGGTAGTTTCCTAGTTGGCTGACTTCCAAAAAGGTACTATTATGGATTTCTTCGCATTGCATTTTGCTTTGGCACCAGTTATTTGCCTGTGTTAGACATTCCTGCAAGATATTTGTGCCTTAGAGGATTCTATGGCTGCCCCTAATTTGCAGTCATCTGAAAACTTGGTCAACAAGAAACCCTTGACATTTGCCTTGACTTTTGAGACATAAATGCCACAGAGGGGCAGACCCAGCACAGAGCCCTGAGAGACTCTGCTGGTGACAGGCCTCTTAGTGGAGGTAGTTTTCATAATCCTAACTTCTTGTGTCCTATCAGTCAGCCATTTGGATATCCAGCACATAACATATGATTTATGCCTAATTCCATGAGTTTATGAACAATATCCAAGTGGAATATTGTATCAAATGGTTAGCCAAGTCAAGGTAGGCAGTATGCACCATTTTGCCCTTGTCCATTGCCTCTTCAAAGAAGTCCACCACGTTTAGTAGGTATGACCTGTCCTTGACAAAAGCAAAATGGGCTGGCTCCAGTGTCAGGAGGTTTCCTATGTCATTCTTAAGCATTTCTAAGATAGTTACTTCCACGGCTTTGCAGATGAGACTAATCAGACTAATGGATGTGTAGTTCCCAGGATCCATTGATGGTCCAGCCTTGAGCAGAGAAATAACTGTTGCAGCCCTCTATTTATGTGGCACAAAGCCTATTCAGAGGCTATGGCTGAAAAGTGACTCTAGTGGCCCTGGTAGATCATATTTCAGACTGTTTAGCAAGCATGCCAGGTATTTTTGGGGCCCATTGAGACTGTATTTATGGCCTTAGAGAGTGCATTTAGGACCTGCTCCCACTTGATAGTTGGAGAGGTTATGTTTGATGCTACTTCCTGGGGTGTGGTGGGAGGGGTTGGGAGATGAAATTGGAGATGAATTCGTACCATGGTAAGGAGCACCTACAGGGAGTGATGTTTTTAGTTAATGCTCCTAACATTGAGCAGCAGTGCTTTAATGTTATCTGAATTCTCTTTAGTTATGGTGGAAGCACTTGAAGACTGACTTTGCCTAAAAAGGTACTATCAGGGTGAATAAAGTTTTTGGCAATATACAAAAGCCCTGGGAGGACTAGGTGCAGGCAATTTCTGACAAAGCAGTTAGGCTTGTCTACCATCTCCTCGCAGGCTGATATATATATTGTACCCCCCTTGAATGACACCAGAAGCTACACTAATTATTGAAATCAATCATCTTTTGTTCATATTGTGGTATCATAATTGTTGAAGGTAAAGTGCTGCTCAGAGCAAGGCTCATATCTGCATAGGACATATATTCTGCGAGTTCCGCTATATCTCTCTTCATATAGCCCAGGGGGATACATCTCAGGTCATTTACTCTAACATGTACTATGCTTCTGTAATATATGCATTTGTAGTGCAAGGACCTGAGTGCATACATGATGTGGTAAATCCTGGTCCCCAGCAGGCTACTGACCATGACACTCACCTTGGAATCTCCTGCAACTAGGATGCTGGGTTGTATAGAGGTTTGTATTATAGGCTTTCAAGCTGTGACACTGTAAGTTACAGATGCATGTTTTATGGTGGTTGCTGCTTGAGTTGGGTGTTGTGAGGTTGCTGATGGTACTTGTTACTATGGTTGCATTTGGAAGCCTTTGTAGTTTAGGTAGATTAATTACATTCATGAGCTACAGCATATGTGGGTCTATGTGTCTGGTCTGTAATGTGTGTGGTAAATACAGTGTGGTGTTGTGTGTTGGTGACAACCAGTTTGGTAGTTGTAGTGGCTGTATGAGAGCCCCTTGGCTGCAATGATACTGTGTAACTTCATCTTTCACACACTGTATCAGATTGTTTAAGTATTAGGTGGTTGTGAGTAAACATGATACAACTGTTATATTGTCTCATAGGTTCATAGGTTCATAGGTAGGTACTAGGCTATTGGCCCTAGGGCCTATACAAGCCAAGCCAAAAAGGTACCCTGGCTTTCGCCACCCAAGAAAATTATTTTCCTGTGCCCCTGTCAAGCAGAACCACAGAAGTAATCCCCAGGGTGAATTTCCTATTACCCATCCAATCATCAAGATTTTTCTTGAAGAGTGCTAATGAGGAGCTCTGTTTGACATAGATAGGTAGTCTGTTCCAGAGTATGGAAAGTCTCTGGGACAGGAATCTATCCCTCCAGCATGTTCTGTTTATTGTGGTGACAAGGTTTAGGTCCCTAGAGCGTGTAGCTCGGAGGGATTGGGATTTCTTTAAGTGGAGTATGTCCAACAGCTCTGGGTTTGACATAGCTTTGTATGTTAGGCAGAGATCACCTCTGAGTAGGTGATATGCGATGGAGTAAAGCTGGAGTTTTTTGAGACGGTCTGCGTAAGGCATCTGTTTGAGGCCAGTAATCCTCTTTGTGAGGTATTTTTCGGTCTTTCCAGTTGTTGTAGATGTCTTGTGAAGTACATACCAAAAGGGGCATTGTACTCTATAATGGGTCTAATGAGTGATAATTAGAGGGGAACAATGACCTCTTTTTTTCTGGATGAGAAACCTTTTGTGATGAGGTGTGCCATGTAGAAAAATTTCCTGACCACTGTGGTGATGTGATTATCAAAGGAGAGACTACTGTCCACCTGTATCCCAAGGTCTCTTATCACACTTTCTGTGTTAAGTAGACTACCGCCTATGTGGTAGTTCATGGGTACAGAGTTTTTACCAAAGGGGATGACAATGCACTTTTTGGCACTGAGCTCGAGACCATGGCTTTGACACCAGGCATCTGTCTCAGTGAGGCCCTTTTGTAGGATGTCCACATCATTAGGAGTTTTGATTATGGCTCCTAGTTTGCAGTCATCTGTGAATCTAGTTAGCCAAAGACCTTCTGTGTTAGCCTGTACTTCAGAGATGTAGATACCAAACAGGAGAGAATCCAGGACTGAACCCTGCGGTACTCCACTTGTTACTGGTCTGAAGTCTGATTTGGAGTCTGCTACTTTCACAGTGTGGGTTCTGTCAGTAAGCCAGTTGGCAACCCATCTTGTGACATAGGGATTTATACCTAGTTTAGTGAGATTATCTATAATTCCAGAGTGGGGGATGGTGTTGAATGCCTTGGCGAGATCTAGATAGGCTGTGTGAACCACCTTACCCTCATCTATGGCTTTGGTGACTACTTCAAAGAAGTCTATCAGGTTTAGGAGACATGATCTGCCTTTTACAAACCCAAACTGTGTGGGGTCCAGAGTTTGGAGATCTCCAATGTCTTTGTTTATGAGTTCCATGATGATACGTTCCATGGCCTTGCAGACTAGGCTCGTCAGGCTAATGGGGTGGTAGTTCCCGGGGTCTGTTGTGGCCCCCCCTTTGTGGAGTGGGATAACTGTCACGGTGTGCCATTCAATGGGCACAAAGCCTGAGGTGAGGCTATGATTGAACATGGTACTTAGGTGGGGTGCCAGTTCATTCTGTAGTTCATGTAGAAGACAGCCTGGGATGTTTGATGCCCAATCTGGCTATGGAGACATTTGGAAAGTGCAGATCTTTGGTTCCAGATGTTTATTTGCATGGGCCACAGGGGGATTGGCACCAGTGAGATTTCAAATAAGGTGCAATTTGGGTAAAAATGACAATCCAGGTTTGAACACAAACAGCAGTGCTTCTTTGCATGCAAACTAGAGGGTCATTGCACAACTGTAGTGTACCAAGTACTCAAGGATATTAGGAGGTTGCTTTTGTAGAGAAAGTTAAGATTCAAAGTACCTGGGTCTATATGAGGCACTGCATGACCAACACTGCATGGGAGATAGCATTTTGGAGATGTGAGTAATTTATAAAGCAGAGAATTTTTTTTTAAAAAATCAAACAGACCTTTGACAAATAGCAGAAAAGCACTGTCTAGTTCTCTAAATAATCACAAACACAGAAAATATTTGGTCCCCCTCTACTCCCATTAGAATGTAAATTTAAGCTTTGTAAATTCAAATCACAAAACAGGCAAAAATAAGTGAAGATCTAGCAGAAATTACACTTTGCAGTGCAGAAAACAAATGCAAAGCAGCAAATAACTAATTAATAGAGTTGTTTTTAGGCAGGTAGTTGACCAAATCAAAGTATTTCCAGTGGTATGGTTGCCAAGCATTATGAAGCTGTAAGGCAATCAGTCAAGCATCACACAAATGCAACTAGCTTAAACAGGCAAAGAAATTTAAAAATATTCAATTACCCCTCTCAACAATAGCAGAAAAGCACACTCGCTGATTCTTGGTAAGTATTCACAGCCACAGAAAATACCTGCCCCCCTTTACTCCCACTGGAGTGTACTTACCTTCCTTTAGCTTTAGCATTAATCTGGCAACGATGATAGCATAGGTTAGGTTCATAGGTTAGTACTAGGCTAACTGCCCTTGCGAGCCATTTTTTAAGCCTAGC
This sequence comes from Protopterus annectens, assembly GCF_019279795.1. Classification (NCBI taxonomy): domain Eukaryota; kingdom Metazoa; phylum Chordata; order Ceratodontiformes; family Protopteridae; genus Protopterus; species Protopterus annectens. The sequence goes on from NC_056726.1 coordinate 1,269,121,469, forward strand.
CAATTATCCCTTGTGAGATTCAAACCCTGCACCTTGTGTTTGTAAGGCAAACACCTTAACCATTAGGCCACCCTCCCAACAGTCCGATACATCTAACAGACACATCTGAACTCACATCATAAAAACTCAATGATATCTCACTAATGGCAGATTGAATATTCACATTGTCACAGTGTGTGTCCTCAACCACATCGCATTATAAGAAAATAAGACACATGTTAAAAGCATTTTTTCAGAAGGGCAAGCCCCATGCACCTCCAATGTAGAGGAATTAATTCCCCTAAAACACCATTTGAAATTATTCCTTTTACTCCAAAGTCATTATATCCAGGGCTGAATGCAGTACAAGGTGACCTATGCAGCTGCCTAGGAGACCGGCCAGACAAAAATCAATTAAAAAAGTTTCATCTTACAACATTAAGTAAAAAAGAAAACAATACTAAGAATATTTCATGATCCAATTTAACAATCTGATGTCATAATCGGTTTAACATCTTCTCCAGTCTCTTTCATTGGCTGGTTTTCCTCCATGGTGTGCAGCAACAGCTATCAGCTGGAGCTGCATACATGAAAATAACATCTGTGCATAATTTAACTTCTGTGAAAGAAGGAGCTATTTTTAACAGCTAAGCAAATCAACAGGAGAGAGGTTCTTTTCTGTAGCAAACCAGTGATTTAACAGCTAGCCATCTCATACTGAACAGCAAACAGGACAAGAGTAGATTGCAGCAGCATTGGGAACAACTGAATGAGATGCCTGTGTGCCCCAGTTTGTGGGCTGTTTAATTAAGTGACTTGCTAAGAATCAAATTCTGTACCTTAGCCACAGATAGCAATAGCCTTAATTCCCGTACCAGCTGCCAGACTTCTATTAACAGCGTCTTTGTTTTTGTTTTCTTTGGTAAATCATTGGGGATAACAGTTAGTTGTTACTCTTACAGTTTTTATGGTTCAAAAAAATGCACGTTGATATAAAAACCATTGTTCTGTTAACTATTTATGTGATTTAGAGTACTCTGCTGTTATCTTTCTCCAGTTTTGCAGAACATCTCTGTCTTTGCATCATTTTTATGCCTTGTCTTTGAGCAAATCACTTAACTAGACAGTGCTTTGGGGCAACTGGAAATTTGTGCCCGGTTCCTCAGTGGATCCCTGGACTGCAAGTCTAGTAACTACGTATGGACTAGAGTAGTTATGGTGTAAAGAAAGAAAACTGATTGCAGTAAACAGGAGCATCATCATATGAGCCATGTTCCTTGGACGTGATCCTCGGTTTCCTTAATGTTGATAGTGTGTTTATTATTTAGCTACAAATAAGTTGGACAGCATGAAGTCTGAGCATACCTCTCAAATGTCCAGATTTTCACAGAATGTCCAAATTTCTTCTTCATATTTTGGTTTGTTTCTCCTAAAATTGTGGTTTTCTGGCTAATCATCGGCAAATCATTCAGGACCAAAATCAGAAAATAATGGCAAACATTTGAGTTTCAGACTTCATATCCTTCAGAACATTCGTGATATGCAAAACTTGTTATTCTATCAACTTTCTAAGTTTGCAAGAGCAATATTTAAAGTGTCCCTATTTTTGAGCCTTTGTCCCTCATTATTTGTGGCCTTGTCCGCATTTCTTTATCTTAACAGTTGAGAGATATGAGTCTGAGTTTAATGATATTATTTTAACTATGAATACATTTTTAATTTAGCTTGTTTTTAATTTAGCTTAGTGCAGATGAGTAAGGTTTGATTCCATTAGCCTTCATTTGTTTTCTGTGTGACTCTGCCAAGTTACTTCACCAGACAGTATTCCTGTGCAAAAGACGGACATTTGTGTTCAGTGGGCTATCCCAGTCTGTTAATAAATGTGTTACACATCTGTGTTTTGAATTCCTACACCCTTCACATAGACACTAATTAATACTTTTATACTATTTGAGTATGCATTTTAGCACATTTGTTGTAGTCCAATAGATTGTCAGATATAGTTTCATTAAATGTGAATTTCAAGGGTCTATGTTAAATCATCAAATGCTTAAAAAAGTGAACAATGATTTACTGAACCCATGTAAGTGAAAGCTTACAATCTGGAACACTTAGAACAGTGATTTTTTTCCAAAGAAAAAAATTGCTGTTCCACAAAACAAAACAAAAACATTTTAAACATTATATAAAGTGGGGGGCTTCACCCCCACACCCCCCTACTTAAATATACCAACACCGAGATCGCACTACCGTCATAAAAACAGCAAAGTAACGGAAGCGGCCAAGCGATTTCTTTCCCAGGGAAATAATTCGCTTATATGCCATTTCGCTATTTTGCCTTTTTGTGCTTTCAAGTTCGATTAAGAAGCATTCGAAAGAATGCATCTTTGATCATGTAATAGGAATCCGAATTTCAAGAGAAGAGAAGTTTACTGTTTCTCATGTTGTCTGTTTTCAATGTGAAAGTGTTTGTTTTGTTTGGAAAATGGCTGTCAGTGTTTCTTTGTAAAATTTGAAAATAAACTTTTAAATGAAATCCAAATCTCTGTGACAATTGTAAAAGTAAAGTAGAAAATAATATGGTAATTTTTGAGTGCTAGCACCAAATAATGGGATGTTGGTATGGCTGGCAGGGGACCTGGTTCATTACCCTGAATAGCTAGGGTGCCGGAAGCAAGGGGGAGGGAGCGCCCCCCCACACACACACACTTTTACAAGACCATCTTACCCCCCCCCCCCATGATAGTGAAAAAACAAAAACTCTATGGTGGACCCATGCATCGGATTCTTCTTAAGGAGGAGATTCAAGTAAACAGATGTTCCGAATATATACTTCTCAGAGGGAGGTGTGTGTATGTGTGTACATCAGAGGCTTCTTAAGGAGAAGATTCAGGTAAGCAGATATTCTGGCTATATGCTTCTCAGAGGGAGGTGTTTGTGTACTTTGGAGTCTTCTTAAGGAGGCTATTCAGGTAAGCAGATGTTCCGGATATATGCTTCTCAGAGGGAAGTGTGTGTGTGTGTAGGAGATTCAGGCAAGCAGATGTTCTGGATATATGCTTCTCAGAGGGAGGGGTGTGTGTGTGTGTGTGTGTGTGTGTGTGTGTGTGTGAGTGTGTGTGTGTGTGTGTGTGTGTGTGTGTGTGTGTGTGTGTGTGTGTGTGTGTGTGTGTGTGTGTGTGTGTGTGTGTGTGTGTGTGTGTGTGTGTGTGTGTGTGTGTGTGTGTGTGTGTGTGTGTGTGTGTGTGTGTGTGTGTGTGAGTAGGGAGGAGATTCAGGTAAGCAGATGTTCTGGATATATACAGTACTTCTCAGAGGAAGGTGTGTGTGGAGGAGATTCGGGTAAGCAGATGTTCTGGATATATGCTTCCTCAAGGGAGGTGTGTGTCTGTGTGGAAGAGATTCAGGTAAGCAGATGTTCCAGATATATGCTTCTCAGAGGGAGATGTGTGTGTGTGTGTGTGTGTGTGGAGGAGATTCAGGTAAGCAGATATTCCAGATATATGGTTCTAAGAGGGAGGTGTGTATGGTGTGTGTGGAGGAGATTCAGCTAAGCAGATGTTTCGGATATATGCTTCTCTTGGAAAACTGCTTTCATACAGAAACATTCACAATGAAAGAAGACTCCCTAAAGTTATTCATCTTGAAACAGACCATAGAGTAACTTATCAACAAACTGTATGACATCAGAAGATACCAGTGTGTGTGTGTATGCCCCAGTTAGGTATATCTGGTGGTTAGTGTTACTCAGGCTCAAACCTTGTACCTTAGGTACAAGAAACAAGAGCCTGAATTCTCTACCTATACCACCACTTGTGATTCAAGGAGTTGAGTGAGGATTTTACAAGGAGCTGAGAGTTTCAGGGGAAGAAAAGTTTAGTGCTGCTTATACCAAGTCTGCTTGCACCGTTAGTAGCACACCAGGTAGTATAATTGCTTTTGATGCAGAAGGCTGTGAGTTCTACTCCCACAGTATGCAGATAGATTGCTGATACTGTACTGTGTTGTACTTTAAAGGAAGTAGATGCTCCAGTCCTGTGAAAGTCCTCCTTTGGAGGAGTTACTTCTCCTGTTCGATTCTCGGCTGGAGCGCCTTCTGTGTGGAATCTGCATGTCCTCCCTACAGTCGAGTGGCGTTCGAAAGACATGCGTGAATGGGCGTGCCTTCGTTGAAGGTTGTGCATCGGGCTGGCACCTCAGCACCGTAAAAATTGACTGACAATCATTAGCGGACCGGAGTTCCGCTGTAGTGACCTCTAACCGGGAAAAGCCGAAAGAAAAACAAAACTTAGTAACTATGAACCTATCGGTTTGCCATCCATTCCTTATTGCAATATTACTAGCTTATCATTTTTTTAATGTAACAGGCAATTTATTCTTCAAGAGCAATAGGCACTTTATTTGAAATATAAAGTTGTTTTCTAGCAGCAGCCTCTTTATTAGTTACAGATCCTTTTAATGTGAAATTATTTAGATGACTTCTGCAGAGATTTTGCATATTTACTGATATTGGTGGACTTTTATGGTTGAAATTTTCTGAAATTGATAGTTTTGTCATTATTGGTTCATACATTTCTTTCATTGCTTACTAGAAGATTGTTCAAAACTACAAATTTAAAACACATTCTAACAAGTGGTGCTGTATTATACAAGGAATATTATTTAATACAATCAGGAAGGTGAAACAAAGCACACATATATGTATGCATGGCCATAAAGATGTGTAAGGAGCCTATGGTTTCAAAACAACCCAAAGGTAAGCTTAGTCTTCCAGTGGTCAGATGCAAAATGAATGTGAGTTTTCATACACTTTCAATGAATGTGAGTTTCAAGGGCAGAGAAGTTTACTGCTCATGAAAAGTCTGTTTTCATTGCGAGACTGCATTTTTTTTGTTTAGCAAATGGCTCAGTGTTTGTGCTATTTTATTTCAGTTTCTGTAGTCATTGTAGAAGTAAATAAGAAAACAGTATGCACACTGACAGGTTTGAACAGTGTTTATGGTAACTAAAATGAAATAGCCAAGTAATAGAATACTGGAGTGGCTGGGTAGGGGGCTGCTGCTGGAGCGTCAGGGGGTTACAGACTATCCATTCAAGTAAAACAAAGCTCATCCCTGTCCATATTCAAATGCAACTTGAATCTAAGCATCGGTAAGAGAAAATGTACTCCAGGATTGCCATTCATACCATGAATGGGTAGAAGCAGTTCCTAAATGCTGCATTCCTTACACGGGTCCCCTCAAATATCTATGGTATAATAACAGTTATTCCCACTAGGACTAATGTATAATTATCAGCCATGGGATAGGTAAAACCAATCAGGAAATATTAATTCAAGCACCAAAAGGGAAATTGGATAAGCATAAAATGTATTCTAAGTGAACCTATATTGTTTTAGTAAATAGTTTTTTAGAAAATTTCCCATTTTAGATCAGTAAGTGCCCCTCTCACCCTCTGCCCCCCCCCCCCCCAGTCTTCAACAGCTTCCGGCGCCTAAGCTGAACAGGGTCATATTTGTCCACAATCTGGCTTTGTTGACTCTGCAGGTATATGCTGCAATAATAAAGCATTATTAGCCATTCAAGTATGTCAGACACTGTAATGAGCGATGTCAATCAGCATAGCTATTCCTGATGACAGAGAAGACATAGGTAGGTCAAAAATGAGATGTAGATGCCTTGCAAGAATATAAGCCCCTCAGAAATATACAGAATGATATATTCAATATATACAATGACATATTTGATTTTTCTATGACTTATGGGTTGTTGAACAAAATATGTTGCAGCATTTTTATTGTCTGCAATTGTTTTGCTTTAGTCATTGCACATTAATAGGCCGGGATTGTGTAATATAGTCTAACATCGTATTTTGCATTTTTGTGATATATTTTTTGCAGTACCCTCTTTACAGCTTCTAGAAACTGCAAACCAATGAATGGGAAATCACAAATTCACCCCTAGTCTGTCACCTGTGATCCTTATGAAGAGGGGCAATTTGAAGATGCCCTAAGTTACAGGCATATGCCAAAGCTGTTCTAGCTTGTGAGCATTGATAATTGGGAAATCTGGTGCATGAATGGCTAAGCTGAAAAAGACCATTAGCCTAGTAACCTTCTATGATCCTATGATCCTATATAGTCTGTATTATTTGGGGTGATGATCAGAATTGTCAGATCTTTAGCATCTATTACACAGTCATTGTTACATATTACTGTGATGCAATCTTCTGTGCAAGATGGGATTGTAAAAAAATTCTGCATTTGCTTAAACACTGTTACTTTGGTGGTTAATGTTAAGATATACATTTAGAGATATATACTTCTGTTTAATAGAATATATATATATATATATATATATATATATATATATATATATATATGTAGTGAAAATAAATGAATAAAATAAATAAATTACTTCTGTTTGCTAGTTAGATGCACACACTTTTGTCTGGTAGAATATATGTAAGAAAGTATAGTCAGTTAGATGCATACATTTCTGTTTGCTAAAATACAAATATTAAAGGGTTAAACTATTATCAGCAAGAATCAAATACAAATACAGATTCATCTGTAAAGTAACATGAATATTCAGGGTCTGGTACTGCTTGAGAAAAAAGGTGATAAGGATAACTCCTTAAAAAAAGGCATTCTGCTGAATATTCAGTGTTTGGTACAAGCTTTAAGGAAAATTACAGATAAGAAATTTCCTGAGACACAGGTGCAGGGGGTATGGGAAAACTGTTTTCATATAGAAACATTCACAATGAAAAAAGATTCCCTAAAGTTATTCATCTTGAAACAGACCACATAATAACTTATCAACATACTGTATGACATCAGAATATACCAAAGTAACAGACTGCAAATTCCAAAGGTATTAAACAATAGCATTCGGTTCTCATGAACAAGATCCAGATCATACAGAAGAACATATAAAAAGGACATTAAAAGTGTATGATGTTAGATCTGATTTGTTGTTAGATCTGAGCACTGGAGTTCATCATCCGTATTGTCTGAAAAGTGTAAATCTGAGACAGTAAAGCTGTAAACTGTACAGTATTGTATGTGTCATCTGTTATATAGACAAGTTATTAAGTACAGTACAAGAGAGTTAATAATATACTACTAAAAAGGTTATAGTCTGCAAAGTTTATGTGCACTAACCAGACTTTGTTTTTACAAGGCACTAAAACAACAGCTAATCAGACTTTGGTTTCAACACACAAAAGCTGCTTAGACTTTTATTATTACTAGGCACCAACACAGAACTGCAGTCGGCAGTATCAGTAAGTACATGATAAAACAAGACTGTGGTCATTCATTTTAAATAACTTTTCAATGCCAAGCCTTACCTGTATCCAAACACAGAGGGAGTGGTGCCTGTGCCTTGTATAAGGTCACTTCAGTAAAAGTGCAGTAACTAACATTTTTGTATATGACTTAGTCTGGAATATGAGCACTTCAATTTCCACAGTTTGCAGCAGTACAGTTCCTTAGATGTCTGAATCCAGGGTAGGACTGCTGTGCAGGAAGAAAACAGTACCATAAATTCTCCAGGTTGGTGAAATATCAGATTTGAATCTGCAACTGCCAGCTTTGTTTCACCAGTGGGCAGATGTACTATGGTCTACAGAGTCTAGAATGTACAGAAAGGAAAAAAAGTAAAACATTTTGTTTTATGTGAGCTTGTATTTTCCCAGGCTGGGATGGGGAGTTACAAGAAATGTTGGGAAGAAACATAATTGTAAGTGTTCACGTGCAGCACTAAGCAAAAATCATGAGAGACTGCAAAGACCCTGTTTGGTAATTGTAATAAAACATCACAATTGTGCATGTCTGTCATTAATAATCTGTTTGCAGATAAATACTAAAAGTAAAAAAAATCTTGGTTATACTGAGTGCAGCCAGTAGATGGGCCATGGTATGTAGTTCAAATAAATTATGCAGGTCCCTTGCCAACAACAAAGGGAGGGTACAGATACCTACTAGTAGTAGTGGATGTCTATTCAATTCTCACAGCATAAAGCAAATAAACAATACTACAAGAAAATGCTGTATACTACGGGAATGGGCACTTTTCATTTTCACTGACTATGTAAACAGTACTGCAGAAGGGACTAAAATAAAGGTACAAGGAAAAGCATTATGGTCTATGTTAATAATTCAGTAATTATTAAAAGATAACCTTGCCCTTTTATTGCCATTAAGTAATGAGGGTACCATCAACATGTATGGCAGTGAGACAAAAATACCGGGAATACATTTTAATCTTTCAGTAATGTTTAATTAGCAGGCTTCAGTTTAATACTAAGTTTGTAAACTGAACTGAGTATACATTACAGCCCATGTATGTACAAATGCAAAAATATTCTGTACAAGCAAGCATATGTGGTATAGTAAATGGTTTAATATATAAACAGCATTCTTCAGTGTATAAAACATGTTTTCTACAATACTCTATAAATCTATGTAACTGGACAATTTTGCCATCAAGTTTAAACAGTTCACAGAAATTGCTCCCCGGTTCATTTGTATGTATAATAAGAGTCAAAGCCTGACATTTATGGCATATGTGTTTATTTCAAATAACAAGGCTGCAGTACCTTTGCAATAATATCCACAAGCATTGTCAATAAATCATTGTTTAAAGCATCACTGTATAAAGTAAAAAAGAACACTTAGTTAATTTAGCAATTGTAAAATACAGCCCATAACTGATAAAACATTTTTACAGAATGGTCTTCAAAAGAAAATGTTGTTAAATTGGATAATTCATCCAATTCTAGTAGTAATAGTTGTTAAGCATATAAAACTGTGTTAACTTGCTGCACCTAAAGAAAACTAAAGGTTTTGTTTCCTAATATGTTTCATGTAAACCATAATACCAAAGTGTATATACCAATGTAGACTGTTTGATATTTTTAAAACAAAAAAGGGAAAACTGTTAGATAAACATTTAGACATATATACTTCTGTTATGCAAGTATACTTCTGTTTGCTAGTTAGATGCATACACCTCTGTCTGCTAGAATATATGTAGGAATGTATAGCCACTTAGATGCATACATTTCTGTTTGCTAAAATACATATATTAAAGGGTTAAACTGTTATTAGCTAGAATCAAATATAATGGCATTCATCTGTAATGTAACATGAATGCTCAGGGTCTGGTACAGCTTGAGAAAAATGCTGATAAGGATAACTCCTAAAAAAGGCATTCAGCAGAATGTTCAGTGTTTGGTATAAGCTTTAAGGAAAATTACAGATAAGAAATTTCCACTTTGATTGTTTTTAATCACTGAGTTACTCTGTTTATAAATGCAGCTTCCTTTTTAAATACTTAATGTTTTAGCCCAGCTTTTTAGATGTGTCTTTAAATGTGTTTTTACTGTGGTTAATTGATTAATTTAATTTATCTGCTGATAGGCTAAGCCTCCCTATAAATTTACTGATACCAACATTATTAAATTGTCTGATGAAGCGTATGGTAGCATACGCGAAAGCGCTTACCTTCTGTTCTATTTTAAACAATAAAAAGTCAAAAATTGTTACGTGGCAGAGTCGGAAGTTTTATTATTATATATAGATAAGAAATTTCCTGAGACACAGGTGCAGGGAGTATGGGAAAACTGCTTTCATACAGAAAAATTCACAGTAAATAAAAGACTCATAAAGTTATTCATCTTGAAACAGACCACAGAGTAACTTATCATCAGCAGACTGTATGACATCAGAAGATACCAAAGTAACAGACTGCAAATTCCAAAGGTATTAAACAACAACATACTGCTCTCATGAACAAGATCCAGATGGCACAGAAGAGTATATAAAAAGGACATTAAAAGTGTATGATGTTAGATCTGATTTGTTGTTAGATCTGAGCACTGAAGATCATCATCCGTATTGTCTGAAAAGTGTAAATCTGAGATAGTAAAGCTGTAAACTGTACAGGATTGTATGTGTCATCTGTTATATAGACAAGTTATAAAGTACTGTGCAAGAAAGTTAATAATATACTGCTAAAAATGTTATAGTCTGAAAAGTTTATGTGCACTAACTGGACTTTGTTTTTACAAGGCACTAAAACAGCAGCTAATCAGACTTTGGTTTCAGGATGCAAAAGCTGCTTAGACTTTTATTATTACTAGGCATTAACACAGAACTGCAGTTGTCAGTATCAGTAAGTACAAGATAAAACAAGATTGTCATCATTCATTTTAGATAACCTTTCAATGGCTAGCCTTGCCTGTATCTGAAGACAGGAGGAATGGTGCCTCTGCCTTGTATAAGGTCACTTCAGTAAAAGTGCAGTAACTAACATTTTTGCACATGATTGAGTCTGGAATAGGAGCACTTCAATTTCCACAGTTTGCAGCAGCACAGTTCCTCAGATATCTGAATCCAGAGAAGAACTGCTGTGCAGGAAGTAAGCAGTGCCATAAATTCTCCAGGTTGGTGAAATATCAGATTCAAATCTGCACCTGCCAGCTTCGTTTCACCAGCTTTTCAAGCAACTACAAAAGTTTGCAAGCCTTCTACAGTAAGCGGAATTGGCCATCTGTATTTCTGTGGAGTTTGGTAAGAACATTTTTCATGTTATATTACAGCATGGATGCCAGTAAACAGGCTAGTAAAAAGGATAGTAAACACGTTATTATTTTTAATGTGACAATTTTAGATAGACTACAGAAGCTGTATAAACAGCATATTAGCAAATGTAAAACCTTTTTAGGGCAAGTTGACAGACATTATGTAAATCCATTACATCTAACTGGTATCTTAAACAGAAACATAATTGGTATGACAGTAAATGTTTACTGTGCAAGTCACATGAAACTGCTTTATGTGTGCAATGCCATAAAAGTACAGTTCAGACCATTGTTAGTAAACAAACAGATAAGGGTCATACATTTGTATTATATCCCGTCACCACATGTAAAATGTTAATTTCAGAGTTACAACATCAGTCAAATCAGTTATTGACAGAATCTCCTGTACATCTTGTTTGATAAAAAAAACACTCCACAGTACAAGACAAATAAGGACAAAGACAAGGTTTGTGGTTAACTGACAGAAAGATTTAATAAACATCTAAGAGACAGACAGAATAAGTTCAGAAAGTTTAAACAACATATGCAAATATTTTTTCAAAAGTACATAAAAGCTTTAGAGTCAGCAGAACAGAATACTGATAAATATCAGACAACCCATGCAGAATCGTAAGACAAAAAAATCTGGATAGTAAAGAGTTAAAGCAACAGCAGTTAGCTACACTAATAAAAAATAATTTACAACATTCTACTCTACCTTTAGAAAATGGTTAAGTGTACACAGCAGGATTTAATCTAACCTTCATGCAGTTAAAGCAAGATCCTTAGTTAAACAGTAATGCAAAACATATGACGCTGTTCTCGTAGCATACGTGTAGGGGCATCCTCTTATAGCTAAGCTGTTAAACAATTTCAAAATCACCATTTCAAATAGCAGAACAGTTCTAGGCCATAGAAATCAAATGAGAGTAATTAAAAGCAGTAAAGAGCTGAAGTCACAAGACTGACATACATGTATTTTCTTTTCACCCAAAGTGCATCTGTTTAAATGCACAAGAGCAAAAGGAAGACAACAGCAAATGTAAATATCTTTAGTTTTACATGTGTGTTAGTTAAGCCAATATCTCTGTTTTTTACAATATTTTGTAATTTTATAATAGCATCAAAATAGCAGAAACTCCAGCAAAAACAATATTCAAAAAGAATGTTAGTAATACAAAGTTTTACTGAGTACATAATACTACTAATAAAACCCAAGTTTAAAAATGATGCATAGTTATGCAAATTACAAATACTTATTATAGTTCTAAGTGTTTTACAACTGCATTCTAATATCAAGTTGCAAGTGTATTAACAAATGACTGAAGGTAAATAAAGTGCTGAAAGGGGTAAGGGACGTATTATGGTCTATAGAGTCTGGAATGTAAGGAAAGGAAAAAAAAGTAAAACGTTTTGTTTCATGTGAGCTCGTATCTTCCCAGGCTTGGAGAAGCATAACTAATAAGCATTCATATGCAGCACTAAGCAAAAAGCATGAGAGTCTGCAAAGATCCTATTTGGTAATTCTAATAAAACATCACAATTGTGTATGCCTGTCATTAATAATCTGTTTGCAGGTAAATACTAGAAGTAAAAAACTCTCAGTTACACCAAGTACAGTCAGTAAATGGGTCATGGAATGCAGTTCAAATAAATTATGCAGATCCCTTGCCAACAACAAAGGAAGGGTACAGATACCTACTAGTAATAGTCAATGTCTTTTCAATTCTTATAACATAAAGCAAGTAAACAATACTACAATAAAATGCTGCATAGTACAGGAGGAAGGGCACTTTCAATTCTACACTGACTGTATAAACAGTACTGCAGAAGGGACTAAAATAAAGGAAAGAAAACATATTGGTCAGTGTTAATAATTCAGTAATTATTAAAAGACAACATTGCCTTTTTATTGCCATTAAGTAATTAGGGTACCATCAACATGTAGAGTAGTGAGACAAAAATACCAGGAATACATTTTAATGTTTCAGTAATGTTTACTTATCAGGCTTCAGTTTAATACTAAGTTTGTAGACTGAACTGAGTGTACATTACAGCCCATGTATGTACAAATGCAAAAAAATTCTGTACAAGCAAGCGTATGTGGTACAGTAAATGGTTTAATATATAAACAGCATTCTTCAGTGTATAAACCATGTTTTCTACAATACTCTGTAAATCTGTGTAAATGGGCAATTTTGCCATCAAGTTTAAGCTGTTCACAGAAATTGTTCCTCATTTCATTTGTATGTATAATAACAAGTCAAACCCTGACATTTATGACATATGTGTTTATTTCAAACCATGTTGCAGTGCCTTTGCAGTAATATCCACAAGAATTGTCAATAAATAACTGTATAACACATCACTGTCTAAAGTCATAAATAAAAGTATATAGTTAATTCAGCAATTGCAAAATACAGCTCATAACTGGTAAAACATTTGTAAAGAATGGTCTTCAAAATAAAAAGTTGCTAAAATGGATAATTCCTCCAGTTCTAGTAGTAATAGCTGTTAACCATATAAAACTATGTTAACTTGCTGCATCAAAAGAAAACTAAAGGTTTTGTTTCCTAATTTGTTTCACGTAAATAATAATACCAAAGAGTACATACCAATACCAAAGAGTATATACCAATGTAGACTTTTTTTGTATTTTTAAAACAAAAAAGGGAAAACAGATATATATTTAGACATATATACTTTTGTTTAATAGAAAAAAAAAAATATATATATATATATATATGTAGTGAAAATAAATGCATGCATACTTCTGTTTGCTAGTTAGATGTACACACTTCTGTCTGCTAGAATATATGTAGGAAAGTATAGTCAGTTAGATGTATACATTTCTGTTTGCTAAAATACATATATTAAAGGGTTAAACTGTTATTAGCTAGAATAAAATAAAACGGCATTCATCTGTAATGTAACATGAATATGCAGGGTCTGGTACAGCTTGAGAAAAATGCTGATAAGGATAACTCCTTAAAAAGAAGCATTCAGCTGAATGTTCAATGTTTGGTACAAGCTTTAAGGAAAATTACAGATAAGAAATTTCCTGAGACACAGGTGCAGGGAGTATGGGAAACTGCTTTCATACAGAAACATTCACAGTAAAAAAAAAAAAAGACTCCCTACAGTTATTCATCTTGAAACTGACTACAGTGTAACTTATCAACAGACTGTATGACATCAGAAGATACCAAAGTAACAGACTGCAAATTCCAAAGGTATTAAACAACAACATACTGTTCTCATAAACAGGATCCATATGGCACAGAAGAACATATAAAAAGGATATTAAAAGCATATGATGTTAGATCTGATTTGTTGTTTGATCTGAACACTACAGATCATCATCTGTATTGTCTGAAAAGTGTAAATCTGAGACAGTAAAGCTGTAAACTGTACAGCATTGTATGTGTCATCTGTTATATAGACAAGTTATTAAGTACTGTGCAAGAATGTTAATAATATACTGCTAAAAAGGTTATAGTCTGCAAAGTTTATGTGCACTAACTGGACTTTGTTTTTACAAGGCACTGAAACAGCAGCTAATCAGACTTTGGTTTCAGCAAGCAAAAGCTGCTTAGACTTTTATTATTACTAGGCACCAACACAGAACTGCAGTCGGCAGTATCAGTAAGTACAAGATAAAATAAGACTGTCATTGTTCATTTTAAATAACTTTTCAGTTAATGCAGAGGAATAAAGCTCTCACTAGTTAATGTGCTGCTTCCTGTGACAAGGGTGCAGGGTTTGAATCTTTCTGACTTCATTTATCTGTTCACCAGACAGTGTTTTTGGAGCAATTAGGAATATGGGCTAGGGTCCTTAGTGGTCTTCATGACTGCATGCCTAATAACTATAAACCTGTTATTTTCTACCAGCCAATTCCTATTGCATAACTGATCTTGTTTAGGAAATGTTATGGCACTATCACCAGCATGCAATGTTTTTAATGTAATATAGGCAATCTATTCTTCAAGGGCTGCAAGTGCTGCATTTGTAAATGAAGCACTGAAATGTATTGCTGTTTGCCAGCTGGAATCTCTGCATTAGTAAAACTCTTAATGTGGAATTACTCAGATGACTTTTACTTTTGCAGAGATTTTGCATATTGACAGTGTATTTTATCAGATGGTTGATATTTATTATATTATTATATTTATAATGCCATCATAAATACTCTTCTATTTATACTGTGCTACACTTAGCATCATGTTATTGCATAATGCTAGGGATCTGTATACAATTTCATGTAGTTCATCAAAAGCTACCAATAAAGTACGTGTCATTTATTTCTTCATAACAATAAGTGGTGTACACAGTCAACTACATGCCATTAACTGCTGCTGGTGGAAGGAGCTCTCTTTGGATGAAAGTATCTTATGCTCTTACCTGGTTATTTTTAAACTACCTTTAATTTGGCTTTGCAGGACTAGTGTGCATATGGTTGTACTTGTGTGTGAATTAAGTTGGAATACTTTTGCACCTGTGTGTTTGTGTTAAATTTGAAATATGTGGCTTTGATCATTATTACTTTAATTAATTTTTTGACCCAGACATCTGAGAAGGATGAAGTCAACAATGTAGCTATAATTGTTGGGTTTGAGGACATCTGTGGATAAAAATTATTGACCCTGTTCCTGCTGAGCTGATAAAGTTAAAAAAGTCATTTTTGTCTGTCTTTGCAAGACTAGTGTAGATGTATGCAACACAAATTGAAATACTTTACTGTTGCCATTCTTATCTCAATCAGGCATGTCAAGAGCACCCAGTCGATAAACTGACCATAATTACTACAAACCAAAGCACTTGCAAAACCAGCAAACAAAACACCTCTTCAGGTCAGTGAACCAAAAAGATTTATTTAATGCCACAAAAAAATAACTTGCGTATTCATCCTTAGACTTCATCAGAATTAATAGTTAACCAACCCAGTAATCTCCTTAAATAACCCTCCCTTCCCATTAACAAAACAATTAACGAATTAAAACATTTAATATAATTGAATGCAGTGCATTCAAAGTGCAGCTGTAAAAATGCAACTATAAAAACTCCTAAAACAAATAGTTATAAAATAGAATTTTGAAAGAGCAGTTCATTAGGAGTAGTCAGATGACGTCCCTTGATAGGGACTTCGACTTAGAAAGTAAGAAACTGAAAGATATGTTTTTGGAAAGAAATTACCCCCTTGCTTTAATAGAAGAAGTATTGAATGAAGTAAAAAATGTGAGGGGGAGATTTAGTCCCATCTTAGGGGTATTGGAACACACTGTAACCAACATAGAGAATACTCCTACCCCAGACACAAATTGTAGTAGTAATTTCATCTTGAATTTCAGTACTGACACTTATTTGGTTAAAGACATTATTTCTAGAAATTGGGGGAAGTTTGGGGACTATTTTGACTTGGACTTGTTATTCAAGGACCCCCTGAAATGTACGTATAGGATGGGGAAGAATATTAAGGAAATGTTGGAATATAGAAAACCAAGGCAGGGTAGGCAGAAGAAAGGTGGGGCTTGCTCCCAATGTTCACATGTTATACAGGGAGAGAGTTTGTATGTAATGGAGAGGAACACAAAGTTAGAAACTAACATGTTCTCCAATTGTGACACCATGAAGGTCATATATATCACCATTTGTAAACCCTTTGGAGCCTTCTACATAGGGAAGACCACAAGGAAGTTTAAGAGGTGAATATATGAAAATCTGTATGACATTAGTAAGGAAGACACTAATAATGCACTATTTAGACATACCACACTTTGTAAAGATGCAGTTTTTGTTTTTTTTTTGTCATAGAAAAAATAGAACTGGACCCTCAAGGTGGTCACTGGGAGACAACGATAGAGTGCAGGGAACTATTTTGGCAGTTGAGCTTGGCGGCCAACAGCGAACCAGGCTTGAATGACTATATTTCTTTAGCCCCTGTTCTTAAACTTAGATCTGCTAAACTATACTGCTTTTATTTAGCGTTATTTCTTGACCAGTAGTAGATGGCAGTGTTTTACTAGCTTTCCACAGTAGTTTTGTTTCAACACAGTTTAAAACTTTGGTGTAACACATCTTTTTAACTTATTTCTATTATAATAGATTTGATGGCCTACATTTTATGTATTTACATATTAATTATGTGATTCAATGTTTTTTAAAATCTGCTTTTTAAAAAAATATGCTACTGTAACAACTAACTATTTGTTTTAGGAGTTTTTATAGTTGCATTTTTACAGTTGCACTTTGAATGCACTACATTCAGTTATACTAAATGTTTTAATTGGTTAATTGTTTTGTCAATGGGAAGAGAGGGTTATTTAAGGAGATTACAAGTTTGGTTAACTATTCATTCTGATGAAGTCTAAGGACAAAAATGCAAGTTATTGTTTTGTGGCGTTAAATAAATCTTTTTTGGTTCACTGACCTGAAGAGGCATTTTGTTTGCTGGTTCTGCAAGTGCTTTGGTTTGTAGTGATTTTGGTACTGTTTCCAAGCACTTTTTCCTTCTCAGTTGTCTTCATTGTTTTGGGTTTTGGATGGAGGAACTGCAGACCAGCATGGACTCTCCATTAGGATGAGCCAGTGACCTGGATAGTGTGAGCAACCGGCTCACAAGGGTGGAAGAACAGCTTTCCCAGTTACTGGGTATTCTTACACAGCACCACATTCCTTTTACAGCCTCACCTAATCTCAGTGGGTCTTTTGACAACGACACACTGGAGGCGTCACTACCAGGTAACCAGGAGGCATTACCTCAGTGGGACAAACGTAGAGTTTTAGCCTTGGACCCTTCACAGGGTATGCAGTCCTTAAGAGATCACAGGACTGGGAATACAGAAGAAAATGACTCCCACAAACCTCTAAAGGGACAGTAGTTCCCAGACTGGACCTGAGAGTTCTAACATGTGTGAGGGAAAGAGAATGACTCATGCCTCTCACCAAGGTGACTTTTTTCGGCTTCTAGCTGTATTGACAATAAAACAAAACACTCTTAGTCTACGAACTGAGAGGGAACGTCATCTGTGCAGGGATGGTTAAAATCTAGGTGTAATTTTTCTGTACCTAGTGAGGATACTAACTGAAGGTTCAATTTGAATCAAGGCAACAGTTATAGTATGAATGTGAGCCTATTGTATGATTTAACGCTTAGATACAAATCTTTAAATATGGATAACTGTTACTTACAAGAGTGTATTGGGAGGGGCATTTTGCCCAAAGGATTATGTATTTATAAGTATCCAAACAATGTTAAAGAGGGGAGTGATTCCATAAAGAACTCATTACAATTTTTAATCATTGTGGTTTGAATATATTGCAGGCCATCATTAAAAATAATGAACAAGAAATGGACACATTACTTAAAGATATAGAAAAAAACTAACAAAGAAATTACCACTGATTTACTATTTACTGTGGAAGAAGAAAGATCCAAATACCTAAATGTGAAAGGAAAGATTGACGAAAAGTGTAAATTTTTATTTAACAGGAAATGTAAGAAGCTTGATAGGGACATTAAAGAATATAGGGAAGAACAATGTTACCCCAAACCCAAAAACAATTTTAAGCATCAGTACAGGAATTATACTGACCACATGGGCAATGATTTACAGGGAGAAGACTTGGACCACCAAGAATGGGGTCATGGAGGGGGCTATAGTAATTATCCTTTGTGGGAAGCTATGGGGGGTACAACTTGAATGACCCTTTGGATTTTCCCATACTGAGGAGATCTGAGAGGATAAAACAAATAACACCAGTCAACTACTACCCCAACAGGGGGGAATATTCAAACAGGAGGAAATACTAACCCCTATTAGCCCCACTCATGGTTTGATACAAGACAATAGTATAGTAGTTGAGGGATACAGGCACAAGTATCACAATTTTAGTATATACAATTATAGTAGCCTGGATATCGACTGCACATACTTTAGTTTGTTCAGTAAAGGTTTGAAGTTTGTACCTAGTAACAGAAGTCAAATTACGAATGTTCTGATTGACTTAAAATTGTTTTTGAGAAAAAAGAACTTAGAATTATTAATGCACCATGAAAAGGGGGGGCATGAACTTGATTAAGAGAAAAAGTACTTACAATCCACTCCTTCACCCCCCGTTAAAAAACTTTGAAATTCAGGTAGAAAGGGAGCTTCGACAGGGTCTGAATAAGAAAAGATGACAATATAATTTGAATAAGGAAGAACACACCCTCCTGGATTCTTTAAGGAACAACCACCAAGTCAGGGTTATGAAACCCAACAAGGGTGGGAATTGTTCTTATGGACAGTATTATTTATTCAGGCAAGATGATGGATATGTTAAATAACATGGACAGATACTCTAGAGTTTCACGTAGCGAAATCAACATAGCCCATAGGAAGATTGATTTTATTCTTAAAGAACTGGTTGATGAAGACATGATTAGTCAATATACCTATAATTTTTTAATTATGGACAAACCAATAGTACCATCTCTTTTTGGTATACCCAAGGTCCATAAGGATGTGGATAACCCACCACTCAGACCAATTGTGGTAGCGACTGGGTCTAAAACTTAACCTTTGGCTATATTTTTGGACCTAAGGTTAAAAAGGGTCTGGTCTGGTCTGAGCAGGCGGGCATTCTGAAGGACTCTTGGGATTTTTTGAGAAGTATCAACAATGACCTATATAGTTACATCAAGGATCAGCTCTGAGCCCTTTCTTATTTGCAATGGTGATGGACAGGTTGACAGACGAGATCAGACAGGAGTCCCCGTGGACTATGATGCTTGCAGATGACATTGTGATCTGTAGTGACAGTAGGGAACAGGTGGAGGAGACTCTGGAGAGATTGAGATATGCTCTAGAGAGAAGAGGAATGAAGGTCAGCAGGACTAAGACAGAATATATGTGTGTGAATGAGAGGGAGGATAGAGGAATGGTGAGGATGCAAGGAGTAAAGGTGGCGAAGGTGGATGAGTTTAAATACTTGGGGTCAATAGTTCAGGGTAACAGTGAGTGTGGAAGAGAGGTGAAGAAGAGAGTACAGGCAGGATGGAGTGGGTGGAGAAGAGTGTCAGGAGTGATTTGTGACAGACGAGTACCTGTAAGAGTGAAAGGGAAGGTCTACAAGAGAGTAGTGAGACCAGCTATGTTATATGGGTTGGAGACAGTGGCAATGACAAAAAGGCAGGAGTCAGAGCTTGATGTGGCAGAGTTGAAGATGTTAAGATTTGCACTGGGTGTGACGAGGGTGGACAGGATTAGGAATAAGTATATTAAAGGGTCAGCCCAGGTTGGAAGGTTTGGAGATAAAGCCAGAAAGGCAAGATTACATTGGTTTGGACATGTGCTGAGGAGGGATGCTGAGTATATTGGAAAAAAGATGCTAAGGATGAAGCTACCAGGTAACAGGAAAAGAGGAAGGCCTAAGATAAAGTTAATGGATGTGGTGAGAGAGGACATGCAGGTGGTTGGTGTGACAGAGCAAGATGCAGAGAACAGGAAGAAATGGAAACAGGTGATCCGCTGTGGCGACCCCTAACGGGAACAGCCGAAAGAAGATGATGATGATGATCAACAATGACCTATATAGTGACAAACTCATCTTTGTTACTTTAGATATCCAGGATTTATTTAATGTCATTCCTCACAAGTTAGGGTTAGAATGGTTCGAAGAAGCTCTTAGAACCAAAGGAAGTTTTGACGAAAACAGTATCTTGGTGTTCATATATTTAATGGATTTGGTACTAAGACACAATTTTCTGTATTTCGAGGGTGAGGTTTTTAGGCAATCAAGTGGAGTAGTCATGGGGGCCAGTTGTGCCCCCATGTACGCTAACTTGGTATTGTCCATTTGGGAAGAGCAGTTTGCTTTTCATTCTGTATATTCTCAATGTTGGAAATACTATCAACGTTACTTGGATGATATTTGCATGTCTTGGATTGGACCTGAGGAGAACCTAATAGAATTTATTGAGTACATCAATAGTACTACTGACTTCCTTAAATTCACCCATAGCTTTTCTAGGGAACACTTACAATATTTGGATGTGATGATTGAAAAGATACCTGAAGTCAGAAAATTTCAGTTCAATGTTTACAGAAAAGTGACTTTTTCAAACTCCTACTTGTTTTACACTAGTGCCCACCCTTTCAAACAAAAGAAAGGAATTTTAAAAGGGCAATTCATTAGGATTAGTAGGATGACGTCCCTTGATAGGGACTTTGACTTAGAGAGTAAGAAACTGAAAGATATGTTTTTGGAAATAAATTATCCCCTTGCTTTAATAGAAGAAGTATTGAATGAAGTAAGAAATGGGAGTGGGGGGGATTTAGTCTCATCTTAGGGGTATTGTAACACATTGTAACCAACATAGAGAATACCCCTACCCCAGACACAAATTGGAGTAGTAATTTCATTTTGAATTTCAGTACTGACACTTATTTGGTTAAAAACATTATTTCTAGAAATTGGGGGAAGTTTGGGGACTATTCTGACTTGGGCTTGTTATTCAAGGACCCCCTGAAATTTACTTATAGCAAGGGGGAAAATATTAAGGAAATGTTGGAATATAGAAAACCAAAGCAGGGTAGTCAGAAGAAAGGCACTTTCAAGTGTGGGGCTTGCTCCCAATGCTCACATGTTATACAGGGGGAGAGATTGTATTTAATGGAGAGAAACACAAAGTTAGAAACTAACACGTTCTCCAACTGTGACACCATGAGGGTCATATATGTCGCCATTTGTAAACCCTGTGGAGCCTTCTACATAGGGAAGACCACAAGGAAGTTTAAGAGGTGAATATACGAACATCTCTATGACATTAGTAAGCAAGACACTAATAATGCACTATTTAGATATATCACAATTTGTAAAGATGCAGTTTTTGGGAGTTTTTTTTGTCATAGAAAAAATAGAACAGGACCCTCGCGGTGGTCCCTGGGAGACAACGACAGAGTGCAGGGAACTATTTTGGCAGTTGAGCTTGGAGGTCAACAGCGAACCAGGCTTGAATGACTATATTTCTTTAGCCCCTGTTCTTAAACTTAGATCTGCTAAACTATGTTTGTTTGTGTCTTTCGGCTTTTCCCGGTTAGGGGTTGCCACAGCAGAACTCTGGTCCGCTAATGATTAGCAGTTGATTTTTACGTACCGGCTTGCCAGGCCTGACGCACAACCTTCAACGAAGGTACGCCCATTCATGCATGTCTCCACGCAGAAGACGCTCTAGCATCGAACCGGACAGCGTCTTACTGAGAGGCAAGAACGCTACCACAGCACCACCACCATGGGTAGAACTGCTAAACTATAATGCTTTTATTTAGCATTATTTCTTGACCAGTAGATGGCAGTGTTTTACTAGCTTTCCACAGTAGTTTTGTTTCAACACAATTTAAAACTTTGGTGTAACATCTTTTTTTACTTACTTCTGTTATATTACATTTGATGGTCTGCATTTTATGTACTTACATATTAATTATGTGATTCAATGTTTTTTAAAATCTGCTTTTTAAAAAAATCTGTTACTGTAACAAGTAACCATTTGTTTTAGGAGTTTTTATAGTTGCATTTTTACAGTTGCACTTTGAATGCACTACGTTCAATTATACTAAATGTTTTAATTGGTTAATTGTTTTGTCAATGGGAAGGGAAGATTATTTCAGGAGATTACTAGCTTGGTTAACTATTCATTCTGATGAAGTCTAAGGACGAAAACGCAAGTTATTGTTTTGTGGCGTTAAATAAATCTTTTTGGTTCACTGACCTGAAGAGGCGTTTTGTTTGCTGGTTCTGCAAATGCTTTGGTGTGTAGTGATTTTGGCACTGTTTCCAAGCACTTTTTCCTTCTCAGTTGTGTAAACTGACCATAATTGGTGAATACAGATATTGATGGAATATAATGATAGCAGTTTGACTGGCGTTTATGGTTGAAATGTTCTGAAATAGCTACTTTACTCATTATTCATTCATCTATTTTGTTTCAATGGAAAAATACAAAACTACAAATTCAAAATGCACTCTAACAAATATTGCTGCTTTTTACAAAAAAATGTAATTTAAAACAAATCAGGAAGGTGAATCAAAGAACTCATGCATGGATGCATAGTCCTATAAATATATACAGGGAGCCCATGGTTTGAAAATAACCCTGGGCCCAAGGTACACATAATCTGCCACTGCATATATGCTTTTCAATGAATGAGTTTCAATGCATTTTCAATGAATGTAGGATTCATGCGAAAAGACGTTTACTGTTGCTCGTGCTAAGTCTGTTTTCCATGCAAAACTGTTTTGTTTTTGTTCAGTAAATGACCATTGGTGTTTGTGCAATAACATCTGAAATAAACGTTTTAAATTAAATCTCTGTAATCATTGTAAAACTAAATGAGAAAATAGTATGCACACTGACAGTTTTGAAAACTGTTTATGGTAATTAGGGAAGGACACTGGAATGGCTGCAGGGTGGGGATTGGACAGGTCCATTACCCTGCCTAGGGCTCCATTTGACCATGATCAGGCTCTGATCATACCTGGGGAAAAATGCAATCACTAACAACAAGATAACACCTGTCTTTCTCTCTGAGAGGTTGTGAGACCAAACCAGTCACAAAACAATAGAATGTGAGCAGTAAAGTGAGTGACATCACAATTACCAATGAGAATTGTTGTGCTTGAACAATTGTGAACCAAGCTTGGGTGATTTGACAAATTGACATAAATCTTGTAAAGAGCTCTTAGGAAGCAACATGAAGGGTATAGCAGATGTAGGCTAAAAAAGGAGGTTGAAAATTTGTCTTGGTCAAAAAAAATTCAACTCCTGAGTATAGACTGGAATTATAAGATCTAAGATGCAGTATTTCTTTCAAGAACTCTTTGATCAACTTTTCCTAGAGCGAAAGATTACCTTCTTAAGGTCATAAAGGGGTCATGATTAGATACATGAACACCGGAGGGGCTAAGAATAAAATAAGAACACATGAAGAAAGTCAGTCTGGGATCAAAGGCAAGAGTAGATCCAGATTGTGTTCGTTATCCATGACAGAAAATTGCTTACATTTAATATTTTAGGTCAAATGACATGGAAGGGGTGTAAGCCACAATTAAACTTCCTAATATCTTTCTAGGGCTGCCCAAAGAGACAAGCCTTGAATGAAGAAGGAGAACAGAAACTATATATTCAAATGAGGACTAGTACTGCCTTGGGACAGGGGGTTGAGGTGTCTTGGGCCATCAATATATATGGGAAGTGACCATTTCATTATACAGTTTATTTCTTTCCCTCCAATTCTGCATCTTCTAGCAAAGGTCTCGTTTGGCAGCTCCTAGTTACCTGCACATTCTTCTTGTTTCTAGGAGAGAGAGTAGCACAACTGAAGTAGAATAGTATTTCCCACTCTGCAAAAAGACTTTCTCTTGATAATTCTAACGAATGAAGAGAACCTTTGTATTGTCTGTGCAATGCAGGCATGCAGAGATGAGTTAAGACCTTGACTCATTGTCTGAGAGGCCGTTCCCCTCCACTGAGTGATGTATGAAGTACATACTAGACAAATAGTACTTTCCTTTGCAGGGAGCATGACCTCGGCTTGCCCTCTTTGCTCAGGAACCATAATAATGAGCAACTGATCTGAGAACAGAGAGTTCTGAGTACAGATGGACCTCTATATCCTGAATAGCATACCCAATAATTCTTAAATTCAAGTAGCTGAGATGCATTATCACCTTTTGTAAAGCTGTAATCACTTAAAGATGTGAACTTTGCAATGTCGGTTCCACATCTCTCCAAAGATGCATCTGTTATTAGGACTTATATTTGACAAGAAGATACAAGCAGCCTGCTTCCAAGTAATCTGGAAAGTTTTCCAGGGTACAGACTACCAGTCCAGTTCCAGTAATTGTAAGAAACCTAACATAGTACCCATATCTGTAGATGGAAACGTGGGAGCATGAATAAACGTTTTGCCATAAGACCCTTCAGAAGTGAGAGCATTTGTGCTTTGACTCTTGGGCCTTGTTTGTCTCTTGAGATGAATCTAGTTACAACCATCCTTATTACACAGAGAATTTAGCATAGCTCAAATAAATAACATGATGTAGATTGAGACCAAAGCTGACTCATTCCATTCTAGTAGTGCAGGTATAGATATAATAAGAAATGTGCCTGTAGTGGGGTGTAGCAGCACAGGGTTACCCAGTTCAGACCCAAACTGGGCATTATAAAAGCAAGTGAGACAATCTGCATGCATCTTCAGACATCTTAGCATGGGTTCTTCCATGCTTTTCTGGGTCTACAGGAAGTGACACTCCCCTCCTGTAGATTCTGCCATCATGGAATCTGATGTTCCTGGTTAGCAATGTCTAGTAAAGTGGAATAATTCACCTTTGATTTACACAGTAGATGGATCAGGACTATAGGTTATGTAATTTTAGAGCAGGTATGGAGGAAGTCCTTAATACTGGCTGCTAAAGCATATACTAACTTGATGACATGTATTACATTCTGATCAGAAACCTTTTGTTGTCTAGTATAAATGCAGACCATTTAGAGAGTCAGTGATAATCACCCTGTAATCTGGGTTTGAGACTGTATATTGTAGATGCTTCATTAGTAAATTCAATCAAGTGTTTGCTCTTTAGTAATGGTAACTAGCCATTTTGCTGTGTGTGTGTGGGGGGGGGGGGGTATATTCAGAAAGGTAGCATTTCTAGGGTGGTTTAATTTCCCATGCCAAGCTAAAACTGTAGTGACCAAAATGTGTTAATGATTTCTGATATGTGTCTTTATCTGCTTAGCAGTGCTATAAACACCATTTTAAGTTTATATATGCAGACAAACCAGAAGCAGTTGCATATCAACTTGGTGATGACTCATAATTATTTACAGTACTTTTAAGTGAACTGGCACTACAGGATCTAGTCATTCAAAACTACCTGCATTGACAAGAGATGTGCAGGTGCAAAATGCAGAAAGTTCCTCTGGCAATTAAGTGGGTGTGTCAGATGTTATTTTGTCAAATGTTTTGTTTAAATAAAGTTTATGATTACTGTTCCAAGGTTTATTAGTTATATTGGTACTTATCGCAACCAGATTTGTAAGCTGCTATAATCCTTTCATGTTTTTTGTCTGAAGAAGGTTGTACATTGTTACGCCCGAAAGCGCTAACAATAAATTTGGAAGGTCTGGTATACCACGTTGCCTTTTTGTTTGTTCTTTGCAGTTTGGTTTTTGTTTTGTGATAGCTGCTATAATCTATAATGTCATCACGGAACGAGTGTATCTCAAAGTAAAAAGGGGTGTGTAAAATCCAAATTAGTATTGTATCGCATTGTTTTGAAAACAGGAACAGGAATAACAGCAACATTTCTCTTCCTGGGTATCATCCTTTACCAATGACACTTAATAAAAACTACAATTAACCTGGCTGGTGCTACAGATATGGCGTATGTATCTCATTACTTACGGACTTCCATCTTCAATCATCCCGCTGACTTGTTAAACAGTCACACATTTTATGAGGGACAGACCCAAAATATGTGGGGAAAAAGCTGGACATTGTGCAAAAATCTGGACAGTTGACAGGTATGTATAGGTGCAATGATAGTGATACACAAGTGGGAATTAGGTAGACTGGGGCAATCAGATGCAGAAGGAAGAGAAGCAACATTCATGTCCAACAGCCTGTTTAATTTCTGACTGCTGTAATAGTATCAGTACATGTAACAAACTGAAAATGGACATTACCAATTTTACCTTTTACATTAACCTTTGTGCCATAACTGAATGGAGGCTTTGGGAATTAAATGACAATGACAGACATTCATGTAACCTTCGTACTCCAAGAAATCTGGCAAAAACATAAAATAACGGCAGGACAAGTACTTTTCAAATAGTTAGACACTTTGAAATTGACACAATAACATAAAATAATTGTGTCGCCAAGTGAACGGCATATGAGTTCAACGCCGGAAGTATATCCCTCACTGGTGAGATCTGATCACAAACTAATCTCGCTGGAGGTCCTCATCCCGCCCCCACCCGAAATGAAAAAGACCACAGTAAAGAACTTCTCGAAAGCCGACTTCACACTTCTAAAGACTAGTGTGGTCTCCTTTAAGGCCCCTGAGCCGGCGGTTAACATTACTCAAACCGCTGAATCACTTACAAATGCCTTCTACCAGCACCTGCAGGGCTGCATGGATCAGGCAATCCCAAGCAAAACAAAGACTCTTTGTACCAAAGGCAAGCGTCCAGTCTGGTGGACCCCAGCCATAAACAAACTCTACAACAAAAGGAGAAAGCTACTACAAGATAGAGCAAAATCCTTAAAAGGTAAGACACTGCTGATCACTATAAGTAAAAAGCTAAGAACTCTCATAAAATCATCCAAAGCTAATTTTGAGAAAAAAATAGCTAAGGACTCTAAAGACAACCATAAGGCATTCTTTAGCTATGTCAGAAACCTAGGAGGAAACTCCCAGATATGCTCAGAATTAGTTCAAAATGATGTGAAGATTACTGATCCTACAGACATTGCCAACATACTGGCTGGCAGGTTCAGTGCAAACTTCTCCCCCCCTCCCCCCCTAAAGGAGAGATATCTATACCAAATGATTGTAGCCCCCCAAACATCTCTAACGCCCAGGTGAGAACTGCTCTCTCCAAGGCAAAGAACACAGCATCCATGGGACCTGATGGTGCCCCGGCTGTGTGCTCCATGAACTCAATGAGGAATTAAACCCACAGTTAGGACAGCTGTTTAATCTTAGTCTCACCTCCGGATACGTACCCAGGGAGTGGTGCACAGCGACTGTGGTCCCACTCCACAAAGGCGGTGCCTCCACCGACCCTGGAAATTACCGTCCCATTAGCTTGACAAGCCTTATCTGCAAAGCCATGGAGAGGATCATAATGGATCTCATAAATAAAGACATAGGGAACTTGCAGACTTTGGATCCAACCCAGTTTGGCTTTGTCAAAGGCAGATCATGCCTTTTAAACTTGGTTGACTTTTTCGAAACAGTCACCAAGGCTATTGACGAGGGAAAGGCAGTCCATACAGCCTACCGAGACCTGGCGAAGGCTTTTGATACAATACCTCACTCGGGTATCATTGAAAAACTCATCAACTTAAATGTAAACCCATACATTACAAGATGGGTTGCAAACTGGCTGAGTGACAGAACCCACAAGGTCAGAGTTGCTGGCGCCATGTCAGACTCAAAGCCTGTCACAAGTGGTGTCCCACAGGGCTCAGTCCTGGGCCCACTCTTGTTTGGCATCTACTTTTCTGAAGTACAAGCAAACACAGGAGGGTTATGGCTGACAAAGTTTGCAGATGACTGCAAACTGGGCCGTAGTTGAAAACACATCCGACACAGATATCCTTCAGAAGGGTCTCACAGAAATGGATAACTGGTGCCAGAGCCATGGCCTAAAGTTAAATGCCAAGAAATGCATAGTCATACCCTTCGGGAAAAATAAGGTTACCCCTAGCTACCATATAGGTGGCAATCCCCTGAACACAGAAGAAGTTATTAGGGACCTGGGAACCCAGGTTGACAGTAGCCTTTCATTCGACACTCATATTGCTAAAGTAGTTAGGAAGACCTTCTACATTGCCCACCTTATCATGAAGGGATTCATATCTAGATCAAGGGAAGTCATAGTCTCCCTATACTCATCACTCATCAGACCAATGATCGAGTACAATGCCCCATTCGGAATGTATCTGACCCGACACTTGCAGTTTTTCCACATAATTCTTTTATCTTTTTTTTTACAAAATTTATCAAGATGTTTTGAGTGTGCTTGTTTGTATTTCTGTTTTTTCACTAGATCTACACATAATAGGTTCATAGCTAAGTACTAGGCAATCAGTCTGCAGACTGTTACAAGACTAGCCAATATCCCATGTTCCAAAGTTCCCCCAGTCTTGAAGAGGGCAATACATGATAGAATGAGGGAGAACTTCCTATCTACCTAGCTAAAACTATAAATATAGGCTACGTCTTTAGGCGCCATTTTTAAAATCCCTCTGCTCCAGCCAAAAGCATCTAGCTCTCCAGGTGGTGTGTGGTCCCTTCTAAGTCCTGTGTGGAGACATAGCCGGTCCCTCTAGTTGAAACCCTGTAAGGCTAATGATATCCTACTGAATAGTAGGGAAACTCAATCCTAGAAGCCCCTCAGGATCTATCTGGACCCTCTACAGTCAGCCTCCCAGTCTTCTAAGTCCTGTGTGGAGACATAGCCGGTCCCTCTAGTTGAAACCCTGTAAGGCTAATGATATCCTACTGAATAGTAGGGAAACTCAATCCTAGAAGCCCCTCAGGATCTATCTGGACCCTCTACAGTCAGCCTCCCAGTCTTCTAAGTCCTGTGTGGAGACATAGCCGGTCCCTCTAGTTGAAACCCTGTAAGGCTAATGATATCCTACTGAATAGTAGGGAAACTCAATCCTAGAAGCCCCTCAGGATCTATCTGGACCCTCTACAGTCAGCCTCCCAGTCTTCTAAGTCCTGTGTGGAGACATAGCCGGTCCCTCTAGTTGAAACCCTGTAAGGCTAATGATATCCTACTGAATAGTAGGGAAACTCAATCCTAGAAGCCCCTCAGGATCTATCTGGACCCTCTACAGTCAGCCTTCCAGTGTAGGTGTTATCCTACAGTATATGTATTGATTTACCTTTAACCTTGTAAGTGAAATAACTTGGAATTACTAGGGACTGCATTAAATTTTATTCTATTTTGTAAGGGCCTGCACACCCGTGGACCTACCCCTCCTACCATCTCTTTTTTAACTTATCTCCCTTTCACCTACTATCCTAGTGGAATCTGTGTTTTCCCTACGTCATCCACTAGAGGGCAGCATATCTTAGGCTTTGGAATACCATCTCTCACTGGTTGTAGAAACCAACGAGCTCTGTAGACCAGCTAAACTCGGATATCAGTGCTTGTACTCTCTATTTATGTACTTACCCCCCCACCCCATGTTTCCTTCACAATAGGAATTATCCCAGGTAAGTCTGGAAGTTTTTTGTTTTTTTACTAAATAGACACCTTTGACTATCACCTCTTTTGTTTTTCCTACTGGCACCTCTGATTATCCCTCTGTATAAACTTCCTTTCCTGCCTTTTGGCACTCTCTATAAAAGTCTCTCTCTCTGTTGTACAACTATTTTACTTAACCATCCCCCCAGCACAGCTATACCTTTGTTCTCCTGTTTTCTCTGCTACTTAGTAACAGCTTATGTCTCTTACCTTTCCCATGCCTGTATTTCATTTTAATGAATTTTAATATACATACAGTCCCTCTCCATAACTGATTGCCTCTCAGCCTCTCTCAGCTGAAACCCACTCCGTTCGCCCTACGGGCTCACTCCGCTCCCCTAACCTACCCCCAATTCACACCCACCCCCAGGGGTCCTATACTTATACTTCCCTAACCACACCCTTTCTCTCTTCCAATCACTCCCATAATTCACCCCACCCCACATACTTTAGCCACACCCCTACCCTCTAACACTCACTCACAATTAAGCCACTCATTTGAGTACCTCTACCATATCCTCCTACTTTTAACTTGTATATCTTAGTACCCTCTCTTTTCTCTTCTTGTATCCTCTTATCTTCCTCTCTTCCACATCTTACTCCATCTTTTATCCATTCACTCAAGTTCTTATTTTATTATTTTCTCAAAGATGCCTCTTCCTAATCTAGCCATTTTAACACTTACAATTATACTCTTAACCACCCTCTTCTCAGCCTACCTTCTTACCTCCTTTGAAAAACCGCACTTTTATCAGCTTAACCATTCCCACAAACAAACTACAATATATACACACATATCCCTACATAGACATTCTAACATAACTTCCACTCCCAGATACCTACTACCTAAATACCACAGACTCTCCCATATTAAACATAACCTACCCTCAGACAAAAAATTGAAACTTCTAACTTACCTTAGAAATAATCCTGCAACAAACACAAATAACCCCTCCTTAATAGATGGCGACATCCACCCCAACCCTGGCCCAAGCAGCCTTACTATCCAAAC
Organism: Protopterus annectens; assembly: GCF_019279795.1. Lineage (NCBI taxonomy): Eukaryota > Metazoa > Chordata > Ceratodontiformes > Protopteridae > Protopterus > Protopterus annectens. Next base: position 1,269,152,086 of record NC_056726.1, read on the forward strand.
AACTCACCCTAAACTCAATAATTCTCTCCTTATAGGGCATCTGAATATCCAAAGCATCAATAATAAAGTACCTCACCTTCATGCCCTCCTAGCTATTCACTCCTTTGATATCCTCTGCCTCACTGAGACTTGGTTAAAACCTGAAACAAAAGATAATGAATGATGATGAGATCACATTTTTTTGCTGTGATATAATGATTTCAAGCGACGGACTTTGTTCCGTCATATTGGGTTTCATTAGTTAGTGTATTACTTAATCCCCATAATGATGTAACATCTAGTTTTGGTTCTCATCAGCATCAGAGTGACATTTCATCAGTACTGGAACATATAATATATACCTAATATACTATATTCAACAAACAACCAAAGTTATGTAAAGTTTTGTAATACAAAAAACAAAAAACAAAAATGGTTTTTAATTAAGTATTTTTAAATTACTGATAAATTTGACGACAAGTTATAACTATGACATTGAGTTATAATGTTTTATTTTTATGTATACACATGTATGACATGATTTTTACATCATTTCCTGTTTTTGTAAATAAAACCAGGATGTAGGGAGGCATCCTGGTTTTCTGAAGAAGTCCACGATTAAATAAAGTGGAAGAAAGCTTAATTTATCATCTGCCAAGTGTGGTCTTTCTATCTTTCGCTTCAGCATTTTTTTAGTTTGTCTATTCCCCAAGGATATAATATAGTAAGACTAGACCAAACAAAACGTAAAGGTGGTGGAGTAGCAATTCTATTTAAAAATGGACTTCACATCTCTACCCTACCATCTTATGCAACCCAGGATAGCAACGCAGAAGTCCTCATAACTAAACTCCAAATTAATGCTAACAAATCTTTATACATTATCTGTATTTACATACCACCTGGCAATAATATAACTACATTAGAGGCTTTTCTTAGCTGGGTGTCTTCTACTTACCCCCAAGAAACAATAATACTAGGAGACTTTAACATTGACTGGAAAAGTGTTAGTACTGAAAATCCTACCTTTCATATCAACCTCCATGGCTTTACCATAACCTCTACAACAAGAATTAACAAACCTAATAAAAAAGAGAGTACCTTAGACTGGATACTCATAAACAAAGTAAAACAAACTTACAAAGTAGGAACCCTACCAGATGATGTAAGTGATCATTCTTTGACCTACATCACAAGAGAAAAGAAAGACTTTCCAAACACCCCCACCTTTAGGATAGCACGCTCTACCAAACACTTTAACGCAGAATTATTTCAAACTGAGCTCAGAGCATGCAACTGGAATCCTTTAAAATCCCTTTCACTTGAAGAGGCAGTAAAGTATTTTAACACTACTTTCTTATCTATTCTTGATCAGCATGCTCCTATACGTTCCATCAGAATGAAGTCCAACCCAGCCCCTTGGCTCTTAAATGAAACTAGAAATCAAATTCTACTTAGGAACAAAGTTTGGGCCAAATGGAGATCTAACAGAAATAGCTCTGATCATCTCCATTTTAGGCAGCTTAGAAATAGTACAAAAAAGGCAATACTTATAGACAAAAAAAACTACTACGGTAAAATTCAACAAACTCATCAAAATAATCCTCAAAAGTTCTGGTCTTGCATAAATAAGCTCCTTTCCCCAGGTAACTCCCGAACACCCACCCCACTTGATGCAGATCCAAACACTCCACATCAAACTGCCAGTACCTTTAACTCTTTCTTCACTGAGACTATACAATCTCTAGCTAGGCAACTTATCTCTGAAAACTCTAACCTTCCCATCAATTTACCACACTCTTACTCTAACTTCAAACTACAACCCATCTCTACTTCTCTCATCTATAAATTTATTCATAAACTCAAGCCATGTACTCCATCCGCCGACAAACCTCAGTCCCAATATCTCCAAATAGCAGCTAAAGTAATTGCCTACCCTATATCTATACTTATAAATAGGACAATCCAAGAAGGAACCGTCCCAGATATTTGGAAAATCTCCCATATTATCCCCTTACATAAAGGTGGGAACTCTAATGAGTACTCTATCGGCCAATTGCTCTCTTATCACCCTTAGCAAAAATTCTGGAGAAATGCATTCACCAACAACTTTTACATCATCTCTCTATACATAACTTAATAGCAAGCTGTCAGCATGGCTTTAGGCCATCACATAGTACCACTACTGCCCTCCTATCCTTCACAGATACCATCAATAGAAACCGCAACAAAAACATACTCTCATCTGCACTCTTCATCGACCTCTCTAAAGCTTTTGACATGGTTAACCATACCCTCCTAATCAATATTCTTGAATCTCTCTCCTTTGATTCTCTGGCTATTAAATGGTTTAGATCATACCTCAGCAATAGGCAACGGGCAGTTCTCTGGGAAAATCAAATTTCTTCCTTTTTACCTGTCACTATCGGGGTCCCTCAGGGCTCCATTCTTGGTCCACTTCTTTTCTCTTTATTCATTAATGATCTACATGTAGCAATTCCTCAAGCCACCTGTATTCAATATGCAGACGATTCCACACTAATATGCTCAGCAACCTCTCCATCTGAACTATATTCTCTTACTCAAAATGTTTTCAACACTGTAGAAACATGGTTTACCAAACGTTGCCTCCTTCTTAATGCCAAAAAAACAAAACTCCTCTTTACACCCACTACTAGGTCCACCCCCTTAGACTTCTCAGTCTCATCAAATAATGGCACTGTCATTTACCCTGACTTTACCACCAAACTATTAGGAATAACCATTGACAATAACCTCACATCTGATCATCATATAAACAACACCATTAAAATAGTCAACAGAAATATAGGATCATTATATAGTATAAAACCATTTTTAACCACAACAGCCAGAGCCAAGATCACTCACTCCCATCTTATCTCAACCCTTCTGTATGCCTCACCTATATTTACCAACCTCAAAAAAACTAACCTCAACAAATTAGCAACTTCCTACAATAATATTGCCAGATTCGCTACTGGCAATCCCTTCAGAACTCACCACTGTTCTAATCTTAGGCAACTAGACTGGCTGGAATTCCAAAACCATCTGATAATCCCCCAACTCACAATGGCCCACAAAATATTTTACCAACCCAATAATACCCCTATACTCTCAAAACTCTTAGTCCCATATAATAATCTGAACTCCTTACGTTCTTCTAACAAACTCCTTGCTAGCATAGCAAAGTCTAATAATACAGCTGGTGACTCTCTGTTTACAAATACAGCAGGAAAAAACTGGAACCTGTTACCCAATGAACTAACACTAATTACATCCTTGCCACTCTTTAAACAAAAACTCAAAAAACACCTCCAAATGCACTGGCTATGCCCTTGTAGTAATCCTGACTAACAACCATCTCCACCCCTGTTTCTTCCTCTTCTAACCAAAGTTTCAAACATTTAAATACTCAATCTTGTATTATTACTGACACTATTTAAACTCTAATCAACTTATTGCTTATATCCTTGAACCTGTTGTGATCCATTGTATATAACTCTTACAGTATTATAACTGTTTTAGCTTTCTTAAGCAATATTATGTTCACTGTTACTTTTCTTAATGTATTCTGATCTCTGAAATGTATAAACTTCCTGTTCCGTTTGGTTATTATAACTGTTTTAGCTTTCTTAAGCAATATTATGTTCACTGTTACTTTTCTTAATTGTGTTCTGATCTTTGAAATGTAAAAACTTCCTGTTTTATTTTGGTTTATTAATCCTGTATTTACCATGTAACAATATTTTTTTATACTTTTTATATTTTTGTATATCTGTGTGGAGCTTTTCTCCCCAGGCCTCTACTGAAAATGGATATATATCCAGCTAGACTAGCCCGGTCAACAAATGTAAAATAAAATAGATAAATAAACTTAAGGCTGCCAGTTTTCTAGGTTTACTATGAAGATAGCAAGAGTGCTGATTTGCTTGACATGTACTAGAACTTTGTTCTAGAGGTAAAGGGATTGTTTGGGATATAAATCTATGACATGTTGATGAAGGTTTAGTTTCTTTAAGCTGGTATTTGAAGATTTCCTAACAACTACAGAGACATGATGGTCAAAGGAAAAGACATTAACAACAAGAGTGCTTAGATCTCTTACAACAATGTCTGATTGGAAGCGTGTGTCACCGATATGGTATGGGAAAATGTTTTTGTTTAACAAAAGTAACTATATCACATTTTTAAAATTTTAATTTGAGAACATTGTCCTTACTCCAGTTGTTAACATGGCTTAACCCATGTTAGAACAATTGTGAATCAGTGGAAGACCGAATAACAACTCCCCATTTATAGTTGTCTGCAAATCTAGATAACCATAGACTAGGAGTGTGAGCCTAAAGTTCTGAGAAACAGGTGAGGGACCAACACTGGCCCTTGAGGTACACCACTTTGCTTTAAGAAGTGGCACCTGCAACTCTAACCCCATGGTTCTGTCAGACATCCAGTAAGCTAGCCACTGTACAACATAAGGATTTATATTTATTTTTACAAGTTTGTCAATAACACTTGCATGGAGAACAGTGTCAAAGGCTTTGGCCAGGTCCAGATATACTGATTGTACTGCATAACCACTATCCACTATCCAATTTTGATACATTTTTCAAAAAATAAATAATTAGGTCAAAAGAGGCAAGAACTTCTTTTGACAAAGCTAAATTGATGAGGGTCCAGGGTTAACAGATTTTTAATGTCCAAATTAATCAGGACTGTGATAATGCATTCCATAGATTCACATATGTGGATCATGAGGCTAATGATTCTAGTTATCGGAGTCTGTTGCTGGACCTCCCTTATGCAATGGCATTACAATGGCCATTTTCTAGATTTCAAGAATGTAACCAATGAAGACTTAGATTAAAGAGGTTAAGCAGAGGTGCAAATCTGTCATATTTGGTTTGATACTCAAGCATCCAGTATGTTACATGGGCCCATGGATGAGGTGCTCTTAGCTTTTGAGAGGGCTCTCAGGACTTGTTCCATAGTAATTAAAGGGGTGGCTGTGACTGTGAAAATAGTGATAACTGCAGGTGGAATAAAATTTGTAATTAATTTATCAGGTAGGATATTAGCCATTTCCTTTGGATTAGACTGGCAAGTATGTCTGCTGACTAGCTTTAAACATTGTTAAATGTTAGTTCTTAACTTTCTGATATAGTTTAAAAAAGGTTTGCAGTATTTTTGGTTTTACTGGCTATTTTAAGTTCATACTCTGGGTTGAACTTCCCAGTGGCTCCCTTAAGTTCTTGTTATTTATTTTTCTTTCTTTCTTTCTTTCTTTCTTTCTTTATGTATTCATTCATTCATTCATTCATTTAATTTATCAAGAAACTCCAACTGAATGGAAGTCCTTTATCAGAGGAGTCCCAGGGAGAAAAGCTCCTAATGAATACAGATACAAATTTAGACAACAATGCCTTTTTTTTACAAGGTACACTTTCAGACTGCAATATTCACAAATATTTAACAGACAATTTTTTTGACACAGGCCTTGGGCCTGCACGTCATGCAGTTACTGAATGCAGTTTTGACAGCAAAAACAAAACTCTGAAATTTGCAATGAGAACAATTTTTTGAAATTTAAATAGAAGGAATCCATGCTTAATTTTGTAGAGAGAAAGTATAATTAAAGTAATAAAATACATTTTCTTGTGAGAAGAGATAAGAATGTTCTGTTACTTATGGTCTGATCAAGTGTCGTTAGTTGTTGACTCTGCAATAGTTAGTATTGAGTTATTTCCACAGAGTAAAGAGACATGAAGGGCTTAGATAAAGTAAGGAAAGGTGTTAGGATACAGGGAATGAGAGAAGGATAAATTTATAGTACTCATAATTTTTGGAAGAGTGTGGGAAGAAAAGGAGAGAGGAGTCCTGAATTCAGCCAGCAACAGAACAAGAGCCCAGCCAGGACTTTTACTAGTACCGTAAAGGATTTGGGGTTATCGATCTTTTTTAAAGAGAATGAGAGGATGACATTCCACAGCTTGGTGATATGACAGGAGTAGAGAGAATTGCCTGCAGTATTATTGGATTTACTAGCTAATAGTTGGAGTTTGTCTGTGGAGCGAGTGCACAATGTGGAGAGTATGGCGGAAGCATATTTGTTAGTCAAGGTCATCTTTTGGGATGGCGGATTAATGCGGGTACAGTGGCAAGTTGTGTGAGTGTTAGGTAATAGGCAAGTTTTAACCAGTTTAAATGTTTTAGAGCAGAGCAGTGATGGGTTCTGTAAGGCAGATTTGTAGCTTGATGGAATACTTTGTTGCCGCCTTTTTCTAGCATATTTACTTAAGTGGTTTGCATACTGACAAGCATAGGAGCAGCATCGAAATGGGTTGGTAGTATAAGGGAGGGGGCAATGTTTATCCTGGCCTGATCTCTTAGGAATGGTCTGGTGAAGTACACAGTAACTCATTTTGTGTTTTTTTGTTTCTAACATGTTTGACAAGGTCATTGAACTTCATATTTTCATCAATGATGACCCCTAGGTGATTATTGTGGGTTACAAACTCTATTTTTGTATGGTTAGATGAGATAATGGTAACTATTTTTTTTTCTGGGCTGAGTATGGTTTAGGGATGACAAACATTAGCTTATTTTTGGAGAGGTTAGGAAAAATTGAGAGTTAAAGAGCCATGACTCAATGGATAAGAGGGAGTCTTGGTTAATTTTTTTCAGTTCTGTTATCTTTATGGGACTAGATTATCATCGCTTGTTTCCTGGCTGTGTGGAAATCATTGATGAATAACTTAAACAAAGGGTCAAAAATAGATTCTTTGGGCATGTCTGTGTATACTGAGAAAAAAGAGGAGATATTATTTTGCCATTTAGGTTCACTAGGGCCCTTACAAGCTTAGCCATGCACACTAAACCCATTTGAGTCCCAAGTATCATGAGCATCTACACAGGAGAAGGGGGTGCTAATAAGGAGGTAACTAAGGGATTTTTAGGTGGGGGTATTAGTTAGCATAATACTTTTCTTAGTGATGCCTCTGTCTATAAGGGACATGGAGGACAGACTGGGTTGAATTTACCTGCAAGCTATTGGTAAGGTAACTGTTAAAGCAGGACAGTGATGAGTTACTTAATCCTTGGGAGGAGTGCTTTATTCATTTAAAGCCAGTATGGACTATCTGTTAAAGCCAGTTTAGGTACCTGTTTAAAGCTTTTATGGGTAGCATGTGATAGATTGGTGTTTTAGTTTTATTAGTAATTTTGATGGTATCAAATGCCTTTGACAGATTAAGGAAAAGAGCTGACACTAGATTGTTATTTTTCCTGTACTGATTGATAGTGGTGGTGAAAACTGAGGAGGGAAGTTGATATGCTGTGATATTGGTGGAAACCATGTTGTGAGGGGGCTTGTAGATAATTTCTTGTGATATAGGTTACTATCTAGGATTGGATGCATTTCTCTAGTGCCTTGGATAGAGGACAGAGGATGGTTATATTTATGAAATTTGAAATATCAGTGGATGGGCCACCTTTGTAGAGAGGAATGGTGATGTAAGATTCTTCCATAATGTAGGTACATAGTTTTCTTTGACTGTTCTGTTTATTAGAATTGAGATGGGGCATGTCAGAGCTTTTGCTGCAGTTTTCATGTATTCTGCAAGTAGGGTGTCTGGGGCAGGAGCACTGATTTTAGGTATCGAGTTTAGGTATAGAAGGTGCTTTTTGATAGTGGATATGGGAACGGGTTTGAGTGAGAAAGCTGCTGACTTGAGTACTTAGGTCTGAAAGGGTACGGGAGGTAATAGGAGCTATGTTTCTTAAAAGGGAGGCAACGTCATCTATGAAATAATGGTTGAGCTAGAAGTCAACGCTATTGTTGCTATTTGTAGTAGATGGATAAAGTTGGTTGGAGTGGCCTGGATTGATTAGTTTGTTGAAAGCACTCCAGAATAATTTGGGATATTTCTGTTTGTTGAGCTGGGAATTAGTTTAGAAAATGTTTTGTCTGACTTTTATCTTAAGTTTAGCTGGATTTCTCAGGTGGTTAAAGTACTGGAGATTACTTTGGGTTTTATTTTGTTGCCAAGATTTCCATGCTGTGTCCCTGTTTTTCATTAATTGTTTAGTCTCACTGTTTAGCCAGGGTGCAGGATTCACTTTTACTCTTTTCATATGGATTAGAATGTGAGTGTTTAGAATATTTAAAAAAGCTTTGATGAAGTGTCATCATCTAGAGGGAGAGGTATGAAGCTTTGCCAATGAATTAATTTTTAAAGAGGTAATAAACGCTGCTTTTTGTAGGGAGTCAAGGATTTGAATTTGGATATATCTGTGTTATTTGACTATTTTGTTATCTTGTTGTGTAGGTGAGTAAGTAGTTACTTAAGTAGACAGACAGGGTGCCATAGGAGAGAATTTTGTTTATTTATTTATTTAATTTTATTTTGAAATTTGTTAGCAGGGATAAGTCCAACTGGGCAGATGCCCTTTTTCAGCAGAGGCCCGGGGAGAAAAGTTCCAAACTAGGAAGTAATTATGAGAATGAAGACAATCAAAGAGAGCTGGGTAAAAATACAAATAATGCCAAGATATAAACAATGTATATAGAAGCAAGTTTGGGGTATTTATCAATATCCAATCAATAATGGAATTCCTTTTCCTATTCTTGTTATACCTTGCTAGTGTAGATATAAGCTGAGTAAAAGTGTACAGATTTATTGTCTTATTTGGGGGCTCAGTAATAATATGTTACCAATCAATGCTGAGGTCTCCAAGAATTATTGATCTGATGTTGTTAATCTTCAATCATTCATCACTGATGGGAAGTCGGTTCTGTCCTCTGAACAGAGTCAGCCTTATACCAAGCTCGTATCAATCAAAAACACTCCAGCTAAGTTTTTACCCATAGTACCCTTCTTCCTGTTACCTCAGATCTCGTTTACCGCATAGCTATAAAGCCATGTTCAAGCCAGCTCTCAGCTAAGTTGAACATTTTTTGATATTTTATACAGTGTGATAGGAGTTTCTTGTCATTTTTCCTGAATTTTTGACTATCGTTGTCTATTGCAAGCCTATACCCTTCCTGTTGACTCTCTTTCTTAATTATCTTTCGGTAATCTTAGTACCATTGGTGGTACGGCCTTTCTCCCTACCCTTGTGGTAATTCTTAAATACCATTGGTGGTATTCCTTTCCCCTTTTATTAAAAAAAAAAAAACTACATCTGTATAATCTTTATTCTAACCTCCTTCTTGAGTTGTTTATTGTGTATGTATGTCGAATATGTTTGAAAAGAAAGATACATCAGGCTTTAAGCAATGCCTGAAATGTAGCAGGAAAATGCCAAACAGAGACTCTCATGACAACTGTGTGTATTGTTTGAGGGTGCCCCATCTCTCGGTGCAGTCTCCATGTTTTATTTGTAAAGGGTTTAGTGCACGTACTCTGAATGAACGAAAAAACAAATTAATTCTGAAGGGCCTCTTTAAGATGCCATTTTCAGAGGCTCTTTCTGCATCAGCCCTCCCCTCCTAAAAAAAGAAAACAAAAGACCACATTCTGTACCCTCTTCACCTTCTGGTGATTTGGATAAGCCTACAAAATCGAAAATGCCTAAAGTGTCTTCAGAACTGAGGCCAGTCTCTATGACACCGACCTCAGTATCCGTCAACTGCTCTTATGTCTTCAGTGCCTGCTTCAGCACCGATATTGTCTACGGCACCATTTCTTCCCAAATTACAGATTGCTTCATCCTCTTTTTGGTACCAAGTGCCATGGCACTGAGTGTGTCTTCGGTACCCATGACTACGTCTCCACTTGTAGCTGAGTTTTTACTGCACCAAGTCTATCTATGGTACCCATGACTGTAATAGATGTTCCACTGCTCCCCGTCTCCAAACTTGAGACAGCGGTGCCACCGGACACCACAACATGGACCCGATACTCCCATTCAGTGGACCCCTTCCTGTGACAGATATATAGCCCCTTTCTTGAGTGACCAGAGTCCCCGTCGGGGATATCCACTAGATCTACCAGGTGCCTTTCTGAACTTGATGTGGACCAGCTGCTGACAGCCAGGGGGATTCCTACACCCTCTAAGACCCATCCACCTGTTGGACTTGGGAGTGTTTCTCCACGGACTCCATCCTACTCTCCTTCTTTGACCTCCTTGCAGGTTTCAAAGTCTTTGACACCGACTCCTCTTTTGGTACCCACTTCTTTAGTGCCACTAGTGGACCTCACTGTGGCCCTGGAAATGACCGTTTGGCCTTCAGTTTCTTCTGAGCCAGGTCTTCCTCAGGTTCAGGGTTGGGCTACAGGCTCTTCAGTGTCAAGCACGGTCCCAAGCGTGTCTACAGTTCTGTCCACAGCACCAGGAGTTCTGTTGGCACCGACCCTTCTTGAGGCTCCTCTCTCAGGAGTGGGTTAGATGGAGCAGCGTGTGACCCCAGTTCTGAGGTTGTCTTTCTTGGTTCTGGGCTCCCATCCCTCTTTGGGTGGGCCTGCTTTCTGGGCGATGGAGAAGGCACTTGCTTCTGGAAGCAAACCACTGGCGTCAAAACCCTAGACGTCCCCTTCCCCTAAGCTGCAGCTGTCACAAGCCACCAGTTTGGGACATCAGTCCCGAGAGCCACAGGAAGCCCTATTGTAGGGTGCTCCTTCTTCCAAGTCCTCCTCAGAAGTTCCCACTGAAGTAGTGCCACAGAAGAAGTCATGCAAGAGGAATCATGTAGACTCCCTGGAGAAGTCTTTTACAGAGGATATGGATTACAATGAAGGGAAAGGGTCCCCATGGTCATCCCCTAAAGATGTCTCCTTTGGAGACATCCTTGAAATGTTGAAACAGAAAGGTGACTGGAAGCCCACCAACCCTTCCTCTGAAGAGTCCATCTTCCTACAGGCCTCACTACCAATTTCATGCCCTGCCTTTCAGACTCTCTACAACCCCCAGAGTGTTCACCAAGTGCATGGCAGTAGTAGCAGCTCACTTGAGACTGCAAAGATTCTGGGTGTTTCCATATTTAGACAATTGGCTCCTTACCACCCCCACCAAGCATCTACTGGTAATGGCTCTGAAATACACTCTTTCCCTGGTGAAACATTTGTGAATTTCTATAAATTGGGAGAAATCCAACCTGACACCAACCCAGTCCGTAGAGTTCATAGGAGCAGTATTCAACACCCACTCCTGTTTATTCTCTCTCCTGGACCACAGATCCCAAAGACTTAGGCTTCAACTCCAGGTGATACTGTGTCAAAACAAAGCTTCAGCATGGGAGGTCCTCCAGCTCCTAGGTTCCATGGCAGCTTCTATACCAATGGTGCCTCTTTCAAAACTTCACATGAGTCTCCTTCAATGGCTTCTATTATCTCAGTGGTACCCAAATCATCACCCTTTGTCCTTTCAGATTCAGATTCCTACTTTGGTGGATGAGGCCAGAAACCGAGCTTTGGAGCCACCCCTTCCATTCTTCTCAGCCCAGAGCCACTGTGACCATGGATGTTCCCTGATAGCGTGGGGGGGGGGCATTTTCAGAGAATGTCAGTCCAAGGCACGTGGTCCACAATAGAGGCCAATCTGCATATCAATGTCCTAGAACTGAGGACATTGCTTTTAGTGTTGCAAGCACTCCAGTCTGTTCTTCCTTCTGAGACAATTGGCATCCAATCAGACAACATGTCATTAGTCTGGTATATCAACAAGCAAGGAGGAACCAAGTCCTATCCCTTATGTCGAGAAGCCATGAGAATTTGGCAATGGGCGATAGCTTCTGATAGCAATGCATATTCCTGGAGATTCTAACGTGATTGCAGACAAACTGAACAGATGTATTCTCCTGCCTCACAAGTGGTCCCTCAATCCTTCCATAGGGATGAAAATTTTCAGCTGTTGGGGCCAGCCTTGCTGTGACCTATTCTCCTCCCCATCAAACCACAAATGCAGCAACTACTTTGCCCTAATTCCCCTTCAGAGGTAGTCCCTGAGGGATGATCTTACCCACGATTAGCCCACGGGACTTCTATATGCTTACCCTCCCATCCCTCTGATTCCCCAATTCTTGAAGAAAGCTCTTCAGTTGAAATGCAAAGTGATCCTCATAGCTCCTTATTGGCTTCGACAAGTATGGCTCCCCGTTCTCTGGCCTCACCTACTATGCCGACCGTGGATTCAGGATTCAACTCCAGACCTGATCTCTCACCCCCGAGGGTTGAGTCACCTGAACGTAACCAGTCTCAAGCTGATTTCTTCACTTCCGCTGATCGCCAGGCAAAACATTTCCTCCCCAGCACATGATATTATTCTGGCCTCCCACAAACCATCCACTAGGAAACTTTATCTTGACAAATGGAAGAGATTTTCAATTTGGCCAAAGCAGAGAATACATACATACTCAGTCCCAGTTACTGTAGTACTACATTATTTGTCAAATTTCTTTGAAGACGGTGCTGCAGCTTCTACTATACAAATCCATCTAGCTGCTATTTCAGACTTACATAATGGCTTTGGGAATTCTTCTTTGATTTTGCATCATCTATCCAAAACCTTTCTAAAAGGATTCTCTCACATTAGACCTCCAATCAAACAACCTATAGAACCATGGAACCTCACATTAGTCCTACAATCTTTGACACAACTTCCCTTTGAACCTGCAGTGACTTGTGACATTACGTTTTTATCCTGGAAGTCTCTTTTTCTAGTGGCCATCATGTCAGCTAGGTGAATTTCTGAGTTCCATGCTCTACGCATAAAATGCCCCTATTTGATCTTCCACAAGGACAGAGTATCACTCCAAACAAACCCTTCCTTTCTCCCCAAAGTAATTTCGGATTTCTCCATTAATCAGACTATTGACCTTCCAGTCTTTTTCCTGAATTTTTCTAATAAAGGAGAGTACTGTCGGCATTCATTAGACGTGCACAGACAGTTGAGATTTTATCTGGATAGGACAAAAACAATACGCAAGTCAGATCAACTATTTATTTCCTTTTCTGGTCCTAAAATGGAAAAGTCTGTTTCTAAAGTGACCCTATCTAAGTGGCTCAGAGATTGTATACTTTTCATTTATCATTATAAAAAAAGCTTATACCACAGAAAAGCAAGGCTCACTCCACTAGATCTATGGCTACTTCTGTGGCGTTCCATTCGAGAGCTTCTTTGGACGATATCTGTGTAGCAGCAATGTGGGCTAATCCACATACCTTTATAACCCATTACAAATTGTATTTGGTCTCTAGAGGGAAAGCTTCCTTTGGCTCAATGGTGCTCAGGAATATTCTTCCATAAGGGCCACCCATGTAAAACAAGGTAGCTGGGAACTCTGTCCCATCAGTGATGAATGAATGAAGATTAACAACATCAGATAAAGAAGTTGTGTCTTACCATAACGTTCCATCTGTGTTGCTGATCTTCATTCATTCATCGTGTCCCTCCCTCCTTCCCCCTCCTAAGGCTCCTGGGGGATACTTTGGGTCCAAGTGCTGAGTTAGGGCACTCGCGCAGAAACTGCCTCTGCTTTACTGATAATGGGCAAACTCGATCTGAGGTAACAGCGAGAAGGGTACTAGGAATAAAAACTTTGCTCAAGGGTTTTTGGCTGGCTCGAGCTTGGCATAAGGCCGACTCAACTTCCCATCAGTGATGAATGAATGAAGATCAACAACACAGATGGAGCATTATGGTAAGACATACCTTCTTTTTTCTTGGAATATGCTTGTGGTGGCCTGGGGTTAGAGTCCTTCTACAGTATCAAGTCTATAGCCTGGGGAGGTAGAGTCTATAATGCATATGTATTTGTGATTGTTGACTTTTAGAGAAGTGACACTTTTGGTAGGGTGTATGAAAGATGAGACTGAGATTGGCAGGGTGTTTTATACATCAGTGCTATGCTGTCTGTCATTGTGATTTCTCTGTCTAATCTAACAATATTATAGCTTGAAGGGAGGATTTCTTCATCTTTTGCATGTTCATTTAGCCATTTTTCTGTTATTGTTGTAATGTCAGGGGACAGAGAAGGCCAAAATATATATATATACGTTGGGGGTTGTTTTTAAATTTCTGATTATATTTGGTGCGGATAAAGATTGTCTTATCAATACAACTATTTAAGTAGGAGCAGAAACCACAGGCTTGACCAGAGGCTTTAGCAATGGGAAACTTCAGAGCAGGATTACAGCAAACTGTATTTCCATCATCAAGTAACTGAAGAAAATTTGCTTTTGAGAAGCCCCTAAGTACATATGTATTTGCAGGGAAGTAATACCAGATTTAAAAGAAAAGATTATTTATTTTATTTATTTATTGACATTTGTTTACTTGGAAAGTCCGACTGGGCTCAGGTGCCCTGTACCAGCACTGCCCCAGGAAGAAAAGCTCCAAGGTATCATATTTAATGTAATCAATATTTACAGTGAATACATGGCATAATAGTCAGGATAATACAATTGCATTTATTACATTTACAAGCCTTGTATTGAGATTTTACAGACAGAAGAGTGGTGCATAAGATAGGGAGGAATAATTTAAGAAACAGAGTGAGGTATTACAGGAGATAGGCATGTCTGAGTGTTAATAAAGAAGTGGTGATGAGATAGTAATTTGGTTATGCTAATTAGAATTAGGTATAGTAGTTTAAGAAATACAATAAAGTGAGGTATTAGAAGGGGATAAGCAGGTTAAATGTTTTAGTGCTTTAAAGGGAAGCATAAGAAATGTGGTGAAGGTTGTTAGAGAGTTATATCCCAGATGAGTAGCAGGGACAAAGCCAGGAGGTAGAGAGGAAGTCTTTTAGTAATAGCTTGAAAAGATGAAGGTTTATGATAAACCTGACTAATATAGTAATTTTATTATTCCAAGTTCTATCTGCACTATTGGAATAGAGACAGACCTCAGCAACCTTTTGGATTTGAAGATGGTAAGCAGGTGTTTATTATTTTATTAAGGGGTGGGAGGTTGGCATAATGGTTATGGTGTTTACCTTACAAACACAAGGTATAGGGTTCAATTCTCACATGGGGTAATTGGCTAAGCTTAAAATGGCCCACAAGGGCAGTTAGCTTAGTACAAACCTATGACCCTATGACCCTATGAAATTTGACAAAAAGGGATAATTTGGAAGATAGTACTGGAGTAGGGGTCTAATTGATGGGCAGGCAGATGGGTATGGATGATTTTATGGGGTAAGGCAAGCTGAGTACAAGATACAGTAAGTGGTGAGAAAGCTCAAGCCAGTTAAATGTTATTAGTGCTAAACAGTGGTCGGTAGGGTAAGGTTTGCTACAAGTGAATCTGGCGAATTTGTTATAGCATTGTTCAAGTTTAGAACTAAGTGAGACTTGTAGGTTGGTCATGATAAGAACGCCATATAGGTGAGAGGGTAAGAGGTAAGTGGTAGGTAGAGTTACCCTGGCAGAGTCTGTAAGGAATTTCTTTACTCCATGAGACATGCCTGGTTTTGTATTGGTTTTCTTAATGCTGTTGTGGATATGTAAATCAAATGTAAAATTGTCATTAATTGTCACTGTCAAGTAATATTGTACGTGGGGCATCTTCAATCATGGTGATGATTTTTGGGGAAAAAAATAAGTAATTTAGTTTTTTGGGGGCTTTAGTAGCAGGCAATTATCCTGTAGCCAACTTTCAAAAGAGTTAAAGACTTCTTGAGTAATTTTCTGAGGATGTATTCACCATATTGTATGAGGGAAGCTTGCTGAGAAGATGTGAATTCTTAGTGAATATATTAAAGACTAGAGGGATGAGAATGGAGCCATGTGGCACACCAGCATTGACAGGAAGGAAGGAAGGAAAGAAGGGAGATAAAGTGGAGAACCATTTAACAAACTGGTATCTGTTGTTTAAGTAGTCATTAAACCATAATTGTGTTACTACTATAACATAGTAGTGTTACATAAACTACTAATTTATGGTCTGATAAACAAAGAAAGATGATACATATGGCAGTGTGCAAGAAGCCATATTTGTGAGGATAAAATCAAATAGGATGGTATTTAGAATGACAAGGAACATCGGGCATGCCAATCACTAACAATGTTGGTGAGCCACTTTATTAATGGATAGTTGAAGTACCCCAGTAGAAAGCTGTTGTGCTTAATGGCGATTAATCTAGGGTCAGAAATGGACATAGAGTATGTTCCATGAAGTGGTAATTAATCTAGTTTATGCTGAGTTGGACATCTAGGAATTCAAATTTGATGTCATGAGGTTATGATACCTTTGACAGATACTGACAGTGCCCCACAATTAGAATTGACTAGGTTGGAATTTCTATCGGATAGACTCTGCCTAAAAAATGGCACTCTCCTCACAGCAAAAGCATCTACTAGAATGTGAAAGTCTTTGTAAAAGAAGTGCAGACCATCCCTGGAAAAGCAGAGAGGCTTGTCAGTGATCTCAATCCAAGCTGGGGCATAAAGGACCCCCAATGAATAACACTAGCTGCATAGCCAGTTATTAAAGCCAGTCATCTTGTCTTTAAATTTCATTATGATTCTAGGTGACTGTAAAATACCATTCAGAACTGGTGTCTTTCCTGTGTTAGACACATGCATAGCAAGCTCAGCCATATCCTGCTGCATTTCTCTCCAGGTAGAGCACCTAAGGTCATTCACCCAATGTAGGAAGGAGAGTTCTAAAAGACCTCTTTATGTCCCACATCCTGGTTCCAAAAAGATAACTAACTGTCATCACGTTCTTATCCAGCCTGGTTAGGTGTCCCTGTATGCTTGACAATAGAACCACCTATTAATAAAACATTATGGTGTGCAGATGCAGTCTCAGTAGGCCTAAATGGCTTGAAGTCTACATCCCTATGTCTCTTAGAGGTATGAGTACTGGTGTGGGTATCCCAGGTGAAGGTGGGTGTGTAATGGCAGTATAATTTAGTATTTTGGAAGTAATGTGTGTGTGTGTGTGTGTGTGTGTGTGTGTGTGTGTGTGTGTGTGTGTGTGTGTGTGTGTGTGTACACAAGCAAGTGCACTGTGCTTACTGAATGTGTTTTGAGGTGAGAAGTGCCCACCAATGTCAATAAAAACTTATACTTCTCACATATTAAATTGTTGTGAGGTAGCAAGAAAGAGTTTTTAGTAAGCAGGAGGCAGTTGTTACACTGCCTCAATATACATAATGCTATCAGCTAGATACAGAAGGGGCAAAAGGAGACAGAGATTCTATTGACTGTTGCAGATGGCAGAGGTATGAGAAAACAGGATAGCTTTATATCTTGACTCTTACTATAAGAAAGTGTATGATAATATCGTATCTTGCTCAAAAGTATAAAAATATGAGATATGACTGCTGTAGTATTTAGGACAACAAACAAAAAAAGGTAATCAGTAACAAGTGACAAATGTAAATCCAACAGCTTTACCCAGAAGGCTAATAAGTTTCTATCTAAGTGGCAGCAGCACTGAGTACCAGATAGCTTAACTCAACATATCTGGGTGCAGTAAGTGTAGAGCAACAGCAACATTCAGTCTAAATGAACAGTAGAAGTGCAGTAGCCTTAAAGCAAATACTTTCAATGCAGCATCAGTAGATCCATCAGAGAAGTAATAGGTGTAGAGCAAATAGGTAATCCAGTACTGTTTAACACAGTACCTGTTGAGCAGTAGCTTCAGATACAGTAACAGTGCAGAAATGCATCACCATCAATGATCAAAAAGTGCAATGAGTAACAGATAATAAAGTAAATGGGTTTCTACCTGCCTAGTATCAGTAATTGACAACACTGCAATATTAGATATTGTCAGTAGTGAGCAACAATGCAAAAGCAACTGTGAGGTCCCTCCTCTGGGCTAGTAATCAAGGACCCTGAATCCTCACCACTGACACTGGTGAGGGACAATCGCTTGGAACAAAAATTGATACACACAGTATTTCCAGATGCAGTTCTCTGCATCAAGCACAAATGCCCTTAAGAACACACAGGGAACACACTCAGTCTGGGGGCTGGGTTTCCCTCTCTCTCTCTCCAGGTCCTCAACAAGACTCCCCACTGGCACAGCTATAGAGTTGAGTCCTCAGCCGAGTGTCTAAGCCAAGTTCTCCAGCACACTCTCTGTGAAACCAGTGCTGTGTTTCCCTGCTCCAAGTAGCTGATGCACAGAATCTTTGAGATTTGATTTTCACACATACACACTCTCACACACACACACACACACACACACACACACACACACACACACACACACACACACACACACACACACACACACACACATCTGGGAAAGGCTGCCACAGAATTACTAGCTATGCCCCTCTGTCCAGACTCTAAAGTAGTTACTGCCACCAGACACTACAAAGCCAGCTACTCTTTGGCGCTTACAAAGGTACCCAATTATACTGAGTGAAATTAATATTAATACAAATTGTAGTGTTTGACCAATGGAGCAAGGCTCTCAGGAGTGGCCACAGTGTCCCCAAATAAAAACAAGTACTCTCAAAGGTTAAAATATTCTGTAAAAGACCAGCCACAATGAGAAGTTTAAATATATTTAGTAGTAAATAATAAAAGAACATGAAAATAGTGAATCTCTATTTACAATAAATACCAAAGTTTCAATCACAGGAAATATTAAAATAACACAGATGAATAGATTCACACAGATACCGAAAAACATTACTTAACTAATCTCACTATATTTCCTGACTGATCAAAATAATTACTATTCCCTGGGTACTTACTAAGGTAAGGCAAGATGAAGTAGGTGAGTGATCCTTCTATGTCAGGTTGCAAAAAAACAGACTGGTCTGAGACTTCAGTCTCATCTAGTATTAAAACATCATTTTTATGCTGGATTACAGAATGACATCATACACATCTAGTCACCTGATTTTGGTTCCCACAATATCTCCTTTATTAGAGGCTGTCCGGATTTAGCTCAGATGTGTTACCTTACACACCTGGAGCTTTGCTAAGTTCTGTTGCAGCTTCTGGAAGTCATAAAACAATTTCAAAATTTCACCCTTCCAGAGTAGCAACTAGTTCTCTGCTACAGACAATACAACAAGGATTCCTAGTCCTTATTTCACAGACATTTTGTCTCTGGCTGCAGTC
Organism: Protopterus annectens; assembly: GCF_019279795.1. NCBI lineage: Eukaryota > Metazoa > Chordata > Ceratodontiformes > Protopteridae > Protopterus > Protopterus annectens. The sequence goes on from NC_056726.1 coordinate 1,269,171,117, forward strand.
AGAACTGTAAGATACAATCTTTAGGCCTACCAGGTAATTTCATTTCAAACTATTTTTCAAAGTTAGCTGGACTGAGATTAACCTCTTATTTTCTATTCCAGTATCCTCTGTTGCAATATATTAATTTCCACAGTTATAATACAGTATGACATACAGGTGCATTTTTCTTTCTGTCCAGCAGGATCCGCTGTTGGTACGTTTTTTAACACAAGCAACTTTACAAATACATTTTCAACACAATCACCTGTCCAAATCAGTCTGATATACAAATGATATATAATTCTTTACAAAACTCCGGCTATCTATGATGGCATATGTTACACATCCACTACCCTACTTTTCCTGGCATAGCTGGCAATACCTCACATCATCACAACCACAAATAGGAATAGGAGCGCAATATTATTTAAATGTAATAACACTACAGTCAGAGGAAAAGTACTAACTTCAACAAGTTACCCAGAAGAAATGCTATCAGTAACTCAGTACGTTTGACGTGGCAATGATTTCACTGTATGCAATAAGGTAGTAGTGAAATCAGTCACAGTAATGCAACTAGCTTAAGACAGAGCAGGCAGTGAAATGTATATTACCTACAAAAAGAGTGAAAACATTACCTTACCTGTTGCTGACTAGGCTCTTGCATTGGTATTTAGTAGTATAACCACTGGTTCACACTGCTGAGCTTGAGCAGCAATGGGAGAAGCTGAGAAAACTTCCACCCATGCAGAGCTACAGCCCCTTCCATACCACAAAATGAGTGTAAAAGAACCAAAGGAAGAGGTGTATCTATCTTCACTAATGATAAGAGGACCTTGAGACTGGTCAAGTAGTATGACTCTTTTGAGCTCTCCATGTCCAATTAACTATAGGCAAAGCCCTCTACCACATCATAGCTAGATATAGGTCCCCACCATGAATCAGGAAAAGCATACCACATACCTGGTCTTACTAGAGTCACATGTCATACAGTCCACCACCTTACTCATGGGTGATTTTAATTATCCTACCATCAATTGGAAAACATACATGACCACAAACATGCTGGATCAGAGGTTCTTGAACTTTTGATGCAAATGCACTGGAACAGCTAGCCAGCACTCCCACAAGGGGCCCATATGTTATGGACATAGTACTCACCAACATAGGGAAGCACTTCACCCCCCCCCCCCATGTGATGTCCTTCCTGGAAAGATCAATCCATAAATCAGTCTCATTCAATGTAATTATAAGACCAGACACCTCCTCAAACTCAAAATCCCACTAAGTGATGGTATAAGAAGTTTCATAGCCCCCTCATATGCAGATAACATGGACTCTTGTGCAGAGGTGTACACCAATGCCCTGTATAACCACTTAAGCAGTTGTATAGAATCAGCTGTACCTGACCGGATTAAAATCAGGTCTTGCCAACAAACAAGCCACCCTAATGGATCCCTAGAATAAACAGGCTATACAACAAGGGAAAGAAACTAATGTCCAAGAACAAGAGATAACTGACTCAGTAGAGGAAGAAATCCCTCTCTAGCTTAAACAAATACATTAGAGATCATGCCAAGTCCTCCAAAGCTAATTACAAATCAAAAATAACATCCTTAGCTAAGGATAATCACAAGGTACTCTTAAACTACATCTGAAATCTAAAAGGGAACACCTAGCTATACATTGGACTGGTTGTAGAAGGCACCCCTCATACTCAACCAGAGGTAATAGCCAACCAGCAAGCTGACAAATTTGGAGCAAACTTCACCACCCCCATCTCCTCCAGTCAACCCCCAAAGTATACATGCCACCATTCATCAGCCTTTAATCTCAAGAGAGTATGTCATCTCTGCACTCTCAAAGGCCAAAAACACATCATCAAATGCACCAGACAACATCCCAGGCTGCCTTTTAAAGAACATAAAACATGACCTAGCAAACCCCTTGGATCCCTGTTTAACCGTAGGCTATGTTCTGGCAGAATGAAGGACAGCAACCGTAATCCATCTGCACAAAGGGGGACCATTAAACAACCCTGGGAATTTTAGGCCCATAAGCTTGACTAGCCTCATCTGCAAGGCCTTGGAAAGAATCATTATGGACCTTATTAATATGGACATAGGTAATCTCCAAACTCTGGACCCAAATCAGTTCTGATTCATTAAAAGTAGATCATGCCTGTTAAACACAGTTCACTTCTTCCATAAAGTGACAAAGGCTCTGGACAAAGGAAAGACAGTGCATACTGCCTATCTTGACCTAGCCAAGGCATTTTACACAATCCCCCACTCAGATATTACAGAGAAACTCTCCCAGTTGTGAAGTAACCCCTACATTACCAGATGGGTAGCCAACTGGCTCACCGACAAGGCACATACAGTCAAAGTGGGTGACCTCACCTCTACCTCAAGACCAGTCACCAGTGAAGTACCACAAGGTCCTGTGCTGGGCCCCTTACTGTTCAGAATTTATTTCTCAGAAGTCCAGGCAAACATGGACAGCGTGTGGCTGACCAAGTTTGCTGACAATTGCAAGTTGGGAGCAAACTTTGACCACCATATATCCACAGTAGTAAGGAAATCCTTCTATGTGGCATATCTTATAAGTAAAAGAATCACATCTAGATCTAAGGATGTTATAATTCCATTATACTCAGCCCTCATCAAACCAGTAACTGAGTACTATGCTCCCTTTTGCATGTGTCTCACCAGGCACTTGCAACATTTAGAGAGACCACACAGGTTTCTCACCAAGAAATTACAAGGTACACAAAACAAGTCTTACACAGAAAGACTGAAAGCCCTATCACTGTATTCTGTCTCCTACAGGGATATGCCAAGGGGCATACCTCTCAACCTCTCAGTGCAAGAAATCTGGACAAAGCCAGAAATAATGTGTGGCAAATGCCCAAAAATATGTTCAGATTTTAAATATTGCTCTTATAAACTTAGAAAGTTGCTAGAGTAACAGGTTTTGCATTGTTATATATTTTCTGAAAGATATGAAGTCTGAAACTCAAATATATATTATTATTTAGTATTATTTAGTGACTTCATTCCTCAATGATTTGCCACAAAACCACAAATTTTATCAGGAACAGATGAAAAATATGATACATAAATCTGGACATTCTCCATAAATCTGGACAGTTGAGAGGTATGCTAAGGAGTAACCTGTGCCTGGCTTACAGGGCAGTCTCTGACTCAGTCCTGATGAAAATGCTACACATTCACTCACTCCAGGGATCTTAACCTAGCCTCTGACATGAACAGGTCATTCTGGAGAGATAGAAGCATCTCTCAGAGACTGCCACTTCTCTGGAACAAACCTCCAATTCATATGAAACAGAGCCTCTCTAATCCTATTCAAATGGAACCTAGATCAATGGATGGTTGACTGCAAATTTACTGTTAGGTGGTGCCCATGTCTCTTCTGGACAGAAGAAGTTGTTATTAACTACCATAGACCCTTACCTCTACAAACATTGCTCACCAAACTACCGACAAATGGGGCAATTCAGGATTAATATGGCTAGGCTTGTAAGGGCTCTACAGCCATTAACCTAGTAACCTTCTATGAACTTAAGGTATTTAAAGTGTGTAAGGCTCTTTGCCTGCAGAAGCTGGCCAATCAAAATGCAGCCAGTGCCTCTATATAAACTGTCCAATCAAAAGCAGGCACTCCAATCCTCTGGAGTCCTTGTTCAGGTAACTGTCGCATCCTGCTATTACCAAAAGTTGAAATACTGCAGATACAGCTCTAAGAAGCATATTAAATCCTTGTGGTACACTGAAACAGTAGAAACCCATGTGGAAAAGGGCATTGTAGCCTTCTTCTCTTTCTGTTGTAATCTTTTTATTTTTAGAGCAGCCTAGCATTGATTTGTCAAAATTATACCACCCCAGATGGGAGTCAAACTCACAATCCCTTGCTTAGAGGACTAATGCTTATTGACAAAGCAACTGAAGCCTAATAGAGACTGGATTACTCCGATACCAGGAGTCAAACTCAGGCACCTGAGTGAAAATTAGGAATCTTAACTGCTAGACCATACAGTAAATCCCATAATAATATGTCATAGCTTGTCTCAGTATGAAAATGAAACCTTAGAAATGTAAACTGTTTATTTTCTGTCCATTTTTGCTACAATTTACATTATATACAGTTTGTAGATTATTACTTAACTTGTACTAAGTTGTGTTGTTTTTCTCTCAATGTCTGGATCATGACTAAAGAGTGACAGTTATCCAGCCCACCTATTTTCAGTCACATGTATCAAACTTGACAGTTTTTTTTTATCACCTGTAGGCACTATCCTACCTTTAAAAACATCAGGGCAGGCATATTCTCTGTTTGGATGGTGGGATCCCATATAGGGAGACCTGCCTTCCTTTATATTATCAAGGCACCACAATAGGTTCACTCATCCTGTTATTTCCTAGTTTGCGATGTTACAGGATGGGTCCATATTTCCCTTTTAAATCTCAGGAGAGAAAGCAAGGTACTGTTCTATAATTCATGGTATATACAATGCATACAGGAAATTATTTTTAACTAGCTGTGATCTAGTATTTATAATTCAGACCTCATCCGACAATAACTGTATCCCATCTTTTCCAGCTATTCAGACCCCAAACTCAGCATCACTCAGTATCAGTGCTGAGCAATAATTTGGAAGAGGGTTGCATTTTATCCTGAGGGTTAGACAATGTTTTGAGTGGATTATTCAACTCTGAGCATGTCATGGCCATGGCAACAAGATGTTAGTACCACATCATCTACCATCCATGTGATAGGCTAAAGGCATTTCTTCATTAGTTAATAGACTTTTCTTGTTACCTTGGTGTTGTCTAGCCTGACCTGGTCAATTCTAGGTGATTTTAACTTCCAAGCTAATGAAACGCTCTGATCCTGTAAAAGAGTTCATATGTACTCTAAGGTCTTTTCTTGTTCAGTGTGACAATCATTGACATGCGGAGGGCAGTCTCTTACTCTGACTTGCGTCTGATATTTCTTGCTGTTTTGCATTCCTGGATGGATCCCCCTCTCATGAAGTGCTACAATGTATATATTTTAAGTGGCCACCTCCTCATGTCCTTCAGCACCAGTCTGTTGTGGTGTTCATTAAAAATGACTCAACTGAAACTGCAGCTGCCTATAATTTAAATCTGACTTTTCCTACAGATTTCATTGCCTCATGCCATGTATGTCCAGTCCATTAGCTCCGTTCTCTTCACCACAACTAAGTCCTAAACACAGTTAGCATCATACTGTTACTCAGAAGGATAAGCTTAATTAGAAGAAGCATTAAATTTTACACCAAATGGATATTTCCCATAAGACAGATGCATTTATGTCCATGGAGAATGGCTTGTGGGAACTGACTGGCTTCACTGATTCACGTGGCTGAGTGGCTGAGGAGACCATCAACTTTTTCTGTATAATATGAATTTGTGATTCAGTTTTTCATGACTAAACTTTATTTATTATTTATTTATCCTTTGTTGACTGGGTCTCTCTAGGCCTGCAGTCTCTTTTCGGGAGAGACATAATGTGGTCTTCATGTTGACGAGGAGAAATTTGGTCAGGAGAATGGAAGCTTCCCATAATCTTTTTGCTAAATGCCTTGCTATCTTTTACATCCACCTGAGTTACCACCAACTCATACAGCTGGAACCTTTGTTTAATGTCTCATGTGAAAGACAGCACCTTTAGGAGCGCAGAAACCCTAATACCCCACTGCAGTGCCAGTAATACAAAATTAATCTAGTCATATGTAGTGGGAATTGAACCCACAGCATTCTGATCTTTTAGTGCCAAAGGCAAATGTGCTAATAGTGCACTCCATTATGGTATGTGTGGCATCTAGCACACCCTTTCAGGAATAAATTAGTCCGCTTGAAATTTCCTCTTACATTATGTAATGGGCTTATTTTGCCTGATTTCTTTCCATTTTTCACCCCAGTTTCAAATTTGAAAAACAATAGCCTGTGGCTTTGACCCTTGCCCAACCAAACGTCTTATATCTTACTTGCAGGATTATGTCCTGTGCAAGACTGTTAAATCCTCTTTTGAATAAGGAGTCCTTCCATCATGTTTGAAAGAAGCCTTAGTAACAGTAGTCTACAAGAAATCTTCATTGGATTATGACTAACTAGAGAGCTACTATCTGGTCTGAAACCTGCAATTTATTAGAAATTTTTTGAAAAAGGTGGTGTGTGTGTGTGTGTGTGTGTGTGTGTGTGTGTGTGTGTGTGTGTGTGTGTGTGTGTGTGTGTGTGTGTGTGTGTGTGTGAGTGCGTGCATGCGTGTATGTGCATGCAAATTGATTCATACCTTAGGGAACACTATTTCTCCCCGGTGCACTACTAAAACAGCCCTTATTTGGATGTTTAGTAACAAATTCATGACCGTAGGTCAAAGGTTTTATTTAATTTTTGTCCTCCTTGATCTCACTGCACCTTCTGACATGGTTTGTTTATGGGATTCTTTTGTATATGATTCTTACATCTATTGTAGAATCTCATGAATTGTACCAAAGTGGTTTTCCTCCTTCCTCTCTGGAGGCTCCCAGAGGTTTATGTCAGTTATTAATTCAGTCTCACTCTATCCATCTGGCTTTGGAGTTCCACAAAGGTTCCATTTTGAGCCCTGTTCTTTTCACAGTGTATTTGGTGCTTCTAGATGCAGGAAAAGGGTGCAGTATCACAGCTACACTGATGACATGCAGTTTACCTCTCCCTCCCTTAGGAATGTGTATTGTCTCTGAATTCCCTCAGATGATTTTAACTATATCCACCAATGAATGCTTAGAAATCATTAAAATCAGCACATTCAAAACAGTTGTCATGACTATGCACACACCTGTCAGGGACTCCACTCATCTAAACATGAGCCCCCATGTTCTTGAATAAGTTTCACCCATCATGACTGCATGCTTTCATCTGAGGAACATGGCTTGCATCAAGCACCTCCATGGCTGTAGTAACACATGCATTTGTTTCATCACCCCTTTACTGTAACTCTCCATACTTTGGGCTCCAAATAATGAGCCTGATAGTCTCCAGCTTAGGAAGAATTGTTTTCCCTAGATAACTACTGACATGTCACTTTGCCAGTACATTATAGCGGGTCTTTGGAATCTTCATTGTTTCCCTGTTTAATCACAAATAATCTATAAAGTTCATTCTCATTCTAGCATACCTGGTCATAAAGAACATGGGTCCTCCCATACGAAAATGTTTCTCATCTCATAATGACCAGTTCATATGCTCCATTCTGCCTTCTAACAGCGTCCATTGGTTCCAAGTTGTAAAGCTTGAGTTCTGTGGGACTCATTTATTTGTTTTTCAGGCTATCCTTTTGGAACTTAGGCTGTGGACCTTTGCAACTTACCACGTAGTTGGCTTCCTGAAGCCCCCTATGCTCAACTCACTGCATAAAAATTCACATATTTCAGCTTGCTTTCCATTAATATAGTTCATTTTTAAAATTACATACACTTTTATTTCTTTACGAATGTGTTGTTTACTATTAATTTAGGAAATATTTATTTATTCTCATGTCTTATGGAATGAATTATATTAAGAGGGGTATTCAGATACATTTATCACTTAACATTAAGTGATGTAGTGCAAAGACAGACAACACATGGAGGGAGGTGATTCAAACATATAGCATAATCAGGCTACAGAGGAAATAGTGAGGTATGCAAAAGACTACTTAATGACACATAAATTGAAAACTTGCATAAAATAAGCTACCACATAAGCACATGATGACAAAGCATCGTAGAGGAGCAATTTGGAGATGTACAAAGCTGGCACTATGTGTTACAGTGTTCATTCAGGACACTAGGAATCATCTGAGTACAGGGCAAGATTAACAATATGATATGATGTTAGCAAAAGCAACATCTAGTTAGTAACTGTCTTCAGAACTAATGTCCATGGCACTGCAGATTGTGGCCCACTGCTGCACAGAATGGCCTGCCAACACTTAACATGCCATCACCTCCATGACAAGAACATTTAGACCACTCAAATGTCACATGCAGCAACATGTGGAAGAAAATAAACGGTTACTGCAAACAGCAGCAGAGATTACCAAAAGCATCCCTAAAATTTACAACATATGTTATTTCCATGAGGTCCTGAGAGCCATTGATTGCATACACACTGCCATTAAGGCCCCACCTCTTCCACGTGGTCTCCAGTACTTCAACCTGAAGAGTTTCCACTCTCTTGACTGCCAGATCACGTGCAATACAAAGGGAAGCATATACAATTTATCTGCGAACCACCTTGGCAGTTCCCATGATTCCTGCATCTGGCACACATGTAGCATCTACCAATGTTTTATGTGAGGGTGACTTGTCACAGGGTCACCTAGTTGTTAGGTGCACACATTTCCAAGTATATAAGCCAGTATATCCTGCATACCTCTCAACCTTTTAGTGCATGAAATCTGGATGAAACTAAAACTAATGTGAGAACAAAGGCCCAAAATCAGGGACAGATTTTAAATAATGCTCTTATAAGCTTAGAAATTACTAGCATAACATGTTTTGTATTACCATGCTTTTTCTGAAAGATTTGAAGTTTGAACCTCAAATGTCTCATTACTTAATGATGTTAATCTTCAATAATCTGTGAGAAAACCACAAATATTATGAAAAACAGACTGAAAATATGAGGCAAAAATTTGGACATTCTGCAAACTTCTGGACAATTGAGAGGTATGATACTCTGCTACCATTCAAGCAGGCAACAGGCCTTCTCTAAAGCTATCACTGTTAGCATTAGAGATGATGGCAGATATGTCCTGAAACCATGGATGATGACCCTGAGCCAAAATCCCCAGAACATGGCTGAGATGATTTATCAAACCACACACTGTCAGACATGGAGTACGTCTGAATGTTTGTGCAGACTCCTAAAGGCCACTTCCAGTGCTTGGATGCATTTGGCAGCACACTGCAATATGTACCAGAAACATGCAGTCATTTATTTATTTATGTATGATGATTTGTCTACTGGGAAAGTCAAACTGGGAAGAAAAAAAAAACTTTTCAGCAGTACCCAAGGAGAAAAGCTGCAGAGACTACAAATATAACACAAATGCATAATGAATGATATTAAATACACTGTTACAATGGTTATTCATGTACAGAAACTGAATAGAATTAAGACATCAAAAATGCATAAATAATAAACATAAGGAAAATAATAAGGCAAGATTTATTTATTTATTTACTTACTTACTTTACATTTGTTGACTGGAATAGTCCGACTGGATACATGTCCATTTTCAGCAGAGGTCCAGGGAGAAAAGGTCCAAGCTATGAACAATAAGAAATTACATGGTTTGTGTTAAACACAGTTTTAAAATTATTTATATAATCAAGTTATGCAAGTTCACAAGTTGAGAATTCACAGGTAAAAGACCTAGTGTTTACACAGGGTCTATATTACAACATCAAACTCACAGGAGTTTGAACGTTGTAATTTCGAACCCAAAAGTTCTAAATACGAAAATAGTGGAGACACAGCACACCGATTTTTTTTCCCAGGGAAAAAATTGGTGGGCCATTTTCAGGGCTTTACTATTTCCTCCACTATGATGCAATCTCAGAGTTGGTATATTTAAGTAGGGGGGGTGTGGAGGTTTAAGTTTAAAGTGTAAGTGTTTTTTTTTTATTTTGTTTTTTGTTTTTTTGTAATGGAACAGCAATTTTTTTCCCCTGGGGAAAAAAAATCGCTGTTCTGTGTTTTCGTACTTATTGGGTTTTGACTTTCACTGTTCATTATTACAACGTTCAAACTCCTGTGAGTTTGACGTTGTAATATAGACCCTTTACACATGGTTAAGTTATAAAGTAGTTAGCAAATCATCACAGGAAAGAGCTAGTCAGGTTTGGAACAAGGACATAACCAGTTAAATGTAAAATACTGTTTGAGATTCTTCTTAAATTGACTTAGCGTGGTTTCTAGGGTGATGTCCACAGGGAGTGAGTTCCAAATTTTACCTGCAGACTTGGCAAACAGAGACACCAGCTGAATTATTGGTTTTGACAGTTTGAACTATCAGTCTATTGGAAGAGCGAAGTGATATGAGATTAAAGTAGGGACTGATAATGTTTTTAAGTGCAGGAGTATTTTCAGGTTAGTTAAGTACTTTATGTGCCACTATAAGTTGGTTGTACTGAATTAGTCAGGGCAGTTCTAACTATCCTAGACAGTTTAGGTTGTTGCAGTGGTGTGTCCTGTAGGGCATCCCGGTGGCAAATCTAGCAATGTGGTTGTAGCAGCTAGAGAGTTTATTGAGACTGGATTTGCTTAAGTTAGTGAGTAGAGGGGATGAGTAGAGAAGAGTCGAGAGTAGATGATATCGTGCAATGACAGTTCTAGCTGGTGGAGTTAGGAAGGGTTTAATCTTGTATAGTGACCCGAGTATTTTATTGATGGCTCTGATAATCTGGTTGACATGCACGTCAAATTTAAGGTTATTATCTGCAATAACACCTAGGAGTTTTGTATAGGTGTCTGGGGAGATTGTGATGCCATTGTTAGATTTTTATGGAAAAGGAGAATGCAGTCGACCTATTAGTAAGGGAGAAAAGTAATAACTTTATTTTACTGGGGTTTAAGATCAGACAATGATCAGAAAGCCAGTTTTCAACTATGTTGAAAGTATTTTGAGATAATGTCCACAGATCTGTCTGGGATGCAGCAGAGCAAATCAGAGTGGAGTCATCTGCGTATTGAATACAGTTTGCATCTGGGATGACAGTGGGGAGGTCATAAATGAAAATGGAAAACAGAAGAGGTCCTAGTATAGAACCCTGGGGGACTCCCATGGTATTGGGTAGGAGGTTAGATAGTTTATTTTGCCATAGGACGGCCTGTTGTCTACCACTCAGATAAGATTGAAACCATTGGAGAGCTTGATTATCTAAGCAAATTGTCTTCAGGGTGTGGATTAGAAGCTGGTGGTCAACCATATCAAAAGCCTTGGAGGAAATCCAAGAAGAGGGCAGAGGATAGTTTATTATTATTATGGTTATGGTTAATGGCATTAGAGAAGGCTAGGAGGGCTGAGGTGGTGCTGTGATGAAGTCTGAAGCCATGGTGAGAGTTGGTCAGGAAATTGTTCTGGATTAGATGCTGAAGCAGTTGTCTATGGATGCATTTTTCATAGCTTCATAGGTTCATAGGTAGGTACTAGGCTATTGGCCCTAGGACCTATATAAGCCTAGCCAAATGTACCCTGGCTTTCGCCACCCAAGAAAATTATTTTCCTCTGCCAATGTCGAGCAGAGCCACAGAAGTGATCCCCGGGGTAAATTTCCTATCTCCCATCCAATCATCAAGATTTTTCTTAAAGAGTGCTAATGAGGAGCTTTGTTTGATATAGATAGGTAGTTTGTTCCAGAGTATGGGAAGTCTCTGGGACAGGAATCTATCCCTCCAGCATGTTCTGTTTATTGTGGTGACGAGGTTTAGGTCCCTAGAGCGTGTAGCTTGTAGGGATTGGGATTTCTTTAAGTGGAGCATGTCTAAAAGCTCTGGGTTTGACATAGCTTTGTGTGTTAGGCAGAGATTGCCTCTGAGTAGGCGATATGCGACGGAGTAAAGCTGCAGTTTTTTGTGACGGTCTGCATAGGGCATCTCTTTGAGGCCAGTAATCCTCTTTGTGAGGTATTTCTGTGGCCTTTCCAGTTGTTGTAGATGTCTTGTGAGGTACATACCAAAAGGGGCATTGTAGTTTATAATGGGTCTAATGAGTGATGAGTAGAGGGGAACAATGACCTCTTTTTTCCTGGATGAGAAACCTTTTGTGATGAGGTGTGCCACATAGAAGGATTTCCTGACTACTGTGGCGATGTGATTATCAAAGGAGAGACTACTGTCCACCTGTGTCCCAAGGTCTCTTATCACACTTTCGGTGTTAAGTAGACTACCACCTATGTGGTAGTTCATGGGTACTGAGTTTTACCAAAAGGGATGACAATGCACTTTTTGGCATTGAGCTTGAGACCATGGCTTTAACACCAGGCATCTGTCTCAGTGAGGCCCTTTTGTAGGATGTCCACATCTTTTGGAGTTTTGATTATGGCTCCTAGTTTGCAGTCATCTGCGAACTTCGTTAGCCAAAGACCTTCTGTGTTGGCCTGTACTTCAGAGAAGTAGATACCAAACAGCAGAGGACCCAGGAATGAACCCTGTGGTACTTCACTTGTCACTGGTCTGAAGTTGGATTTGGAGTCTGCTACTTTCACAGTGTGGGTTCTGTCAGTTAGCCAGTTGGCAACCCATCTTGTGACATAGGAATTTATACCTAGTTTAGTGAGTTTATCTATAATTCCAGAGTGGGGGATGGTGTTGAAAGCCTTGGCGAGATCTAGATAGGCTGTGTGAACCACCTTACCCTCATCGACGGCTTTGGTGACTGCTTCAAAGAAGTCTATCAGGTTTAGGAGACATGATCTGCCTTTTACAAACCTGAACTGGGTGGGGTCCTGAGTTTGGAGATTACCAATGTAATTGTTTATAAGTTCCATGATGATACGCTCCATAGCCTTGCAGACCAGGCTCGTTAGGCTAATGGGGCGATAGTTTCCGGGCTCTGTGGTGGCTCCCCCTTTGTGGAGTGGGATAACTGTTGCTGTGCGCCATTCAGTGGGCACATAGCCTGAGGTGAGGTTATGATTGAACATGGTACTTAGGTGGGGTGCCAGTTCATTCTGTAGTTCATGCAGAACACAGCCTGGGATGTCGTCAGGTCACATGGATGTTGTGTTCTTGGCTTTGGATAGTGTGTTTTTTACCTGTGCAGCCGTGATTACAGGAACTTTGCATTCTTCTGGTATAGAGATGGGCCCTTTAGGGGATGACAGAGGGGTAAAGTTAGCACTGAACCTATCTGCCAGGATGTTGGCAATATCAGTTGGTTCTGTATATTTAGTGACATTGTGCTGTAACTCAGAGCAGATCTGAGTGTTGCCATTGAGATTCTTGACATAGCTATAGAATGCTTTGTGGTTGTCTTTAGAGTCAGTGGTGATTTTGTTTTCATAACTAGCTTTGGAGGATTTTATGAGGGATCTCAGCTTCTTACTGAGGCTGACCAGGGAGTTTCTCCAATCATGGGATTTTACTCTTTTTTGCAACAGTTTCTTTCTTCTGTTGTAGAGTTTGTTTATGGCAGGGGACCACCAGATTGGCTTCCTTTTTTTGGAGGATAGCATCTTGGTTCTGTTAGGAATTGCACGATGCATGCACTCGTGTAAGTGCTTATAAAGTGCATTTGTGTAGGATTCAGCAGTCATACCTCTATTGTCCGTCAGCATGGGTGTCGTGAAGTTTGCCACTTCTGTCTTAAGAAGCGTGAAGTTGGCTTTGGAGAACTTTTTTACTGTGGTTTCCCTAATGGGTGGGGGAGGGATGTGGATGTCTAGGGTGATTAGCTTGTGGTCGGATCTGACCAACAAGGAATTGACCTCTGGTGTGGAGCACCAGTTGCCCATGTTGGTAATAACCAGGTCTAGGATATTGCTGCCCCTGGTGGGGGAGTGGATAAGTTGATCCATGGCATTGGAATTTATGAATTCCAGAAAACGTTGAGCACAAGAGTTGGTACAAGAGTAGTTTTCCCAGTTAATGGTAGTTAGGTTAGGTAGTTAGTTAAGGGTAGTTAAAATCGCCCATTATTAGGGTGTTAGGTTGTACTCTAATATTTTCCAGTGTATTAAGAAATGAGGAGTGGGAATCCTGGGGCATGGTGGGGGATCTGTAGCAAGCTACAATTTGGATTGCGGTCTTGCCCAGAGTTAGTTGCACTTGGATAATTTCGGATGCATTATGCTGAGCAACTAGCCTGGAGGTGTGGATATCCTTAATGAATATGGACACGCCTCCGCCTTTAGTGTTTCGGTCCAGGTTAGGTGGCCGAAAGGAGTGGTATGAATTATAGCCTGGTAATGCAGGGGTACTCTCTGGAGCCTTGAACCAGATCTCTGTCACTGCAAAGATGTCGATGTTCTCCATTTTAAGGAGTGCCTCGAGAGAGTGCATTTTGAGGTTTAGACTTCTAGAATTGAGTAGTAATACCCTCAGATTCTTCTTGCCTGTACCTCTTAGGATGGTGAATTTGTTATTTGAACCTTGCCTAAAAAACGCACTATAGGGGTGGCTAGAGCCTTAGCCAGTATCCAGAATCCCAGGGACAACAGGTGTAGGCCATCTCTGGCAAAGCATCATGGCTTATTGATCATGTCATCCCAGGCAGACAGATACTGGATCCCCTTAGAATGACACCAGAAGCTTAGCCAATTGTTGAAGTCAATCATTTTGTCCTTGTACTGTGGCATCATTCTGGGTGATGGCAGGATGCTACTCAGGGCTAGGGTCATACCTGCCTGGGCTACAAGATCGGACAGCTCCTCCATGTCCCTTTTCATGTAGTCCAAGGAGGTACATCTCAGGTCATTCACACCAACATGGACAATGACAGAGTTATATTTGTACTTGTGGAGTGGCCTGAGTGCATGCATTATGTGGCGGATCCTGGCACCTGACAGGCAGCTGACAGTAACTTTCTCCTTGTTTAGCCTGGTGAGTGGAACATCAGTGTGCCTGACTATAGAGTCACCTATGACTAGAATGTTGGGTACGTTGTTATGCCTTATGGGCTGTAGTTGAGTGGCACACTGAGTTTGTGGGCTATGCGTCATTTGGGTTGTGTTGGGGGGTGGAGGTTGCTTGTGTTTCTGCTTTGGAGGTCCCTGTTGCTTGGGCAGGATTTTACTGAGAGCCTCCATGAATGTAGGTGTGTTTTGTGTTTCTATGTGTGTGTTTTGGTGGTGTAGGTTTTGAGGGACAATGTGCTGAGTGTGGTGTGGTGCAAGTGTTTACCTTCTCCTCTTGACTGTCTAGTCCAGTCCTGGGTGAAGAGAGCTTTGCTTCCAGTTTGGCTATATAAGTGCATCTCTTACAGGTTGTAGTGTTGGGTGGTAGGAGGAGAGGGCTGTCTGTGCACATGAGGCAATTACTGCATTGCCCCAAGATGCCCAGATCCATCAGGTAGACAGGAGAAAACACCGGAAGCTGACCCTTAGACATGCCTGAATAGGTGCTTATTTGTTAAGTACTAGAAACTGTTTTTGTCTAGACAGTGAGGAAAAGTTGAGTGCTGAAACAAAAAACTGGCAAGTTCTAAGAAACAAAATTAAGCTAGAAGGCTTCCCTCCAACACAGAAAAGTTTGGGGGCCTAGAAGCCTACAAATAGTCCTGGACACAGCATATCTATCAAGGCTACACTACTCACAGGAAAGGCAGGAAACAAGCTTAGAATTTTTTTTTTTTTGTAGTGGAAAGAGAGAAAGGAGTAGCAGAAAGTAACTTGATAGGCCTTCTCATATGTTCTCCCTGTACTGGGTAGAATGAGGTAATGACACTAGACAGGGAGGAGGGTCCCAGATCAAATTTACACTAGGGACAGGCAACTGCAAAGCCACCAACTACAAATACAACTAGCTAAAAAAAATATACAGTACACAAAGTGCTATAAATAACAAAGAAATAAAGAACAAAATTAGCAAAAAACAGGATACTTAATGTTATATATTATAGTTCCGAGTTTGCTCAGTGTCCGTCCTTCAATTAGCTCAGTGTGAAATTGCAGAAACACTCACAACTTAACTTCTTAGGTAACAGAAAGTTGAAACCTGAGACAACTTTTAAGAAAAAAAAGCTCAAAAGAACCAATGAGGTGCTTAGTCTAAGCTGTAGTCCAGGTGAACTCAGTCAGCCAATGACCTTAAACAATTCTCTCTCACTGAAATGCCTGATGGCTTTGGCTAACCCAAGATGTCCGTGAATATGTGCTCAGACACACAGCCTCCACAAACACTAGGCCCAAATACAAGCCTGAATATGGACAATGCTACAAATATCCCCACTACTTAGAAACAAACTGCAGAAATGTTTCTCACAGCAGAAAAGCAGCAGTGAGCCTTTAAATGAAAGTTTTAAATAGCTAAAGGAGCCTCTAGAAAGAGTTTAACTGCAACAACAAACAACCCAACAGATGCTTAATAAATGTGGACAATTTCCAGTTAATACCTCACACATAGTGAAACTAGCTAGAAAAATATACAGTACACAAAGTGCTATAAATAACAAAGAAATAAAGAACAAAATTAGCAAAAAAACAGGATACTTAATGTTATATATTATAGGTTCGAGTTTGCTCAGTGTCCATCCTTCGATTAGCTCAGTGTGAAATTGCAGAAACACTCACAACTTAACTTCTTAGGTAACAGAAAGTTGAAACCTGAGACAACTTTTAAGAAAAAAAAGCTCAAAAGAACCAATGAGGTGCTTAGTCTAAGCTGTAGTCCAGGTGAACTCAGTCAGCCAATGACCTTAAACAATTCTCTCTCACTGAAATGCCTGATGGCTTTGGCTAACCCAAGATGTCCGTGAATATGTGCTCAGACACACAGCCTCCACAAACACTAGGCCCAAATACAAGCCTGAATATGGACAATGCTACAAATATCCCCACTACTTAGAAACAAACTGCAGAAATGTTTCTCACAGCAGAAAAGCAGCAGTGAGCCTTTAAATGAAAGTTTTAAATAGCTAAAGGAGCCTCTAGAAAAAGAGTTTAACTGCAACAACAAACAACCCAACAGATGCTTAATAAATGTGGACAATTTCCAGTTAATACCTCACACATAGTGAAACTAGCTAGAAAAATATACAGTACACAAAGTGCTATAAATAACAAAGAAATAAAGAACAAAATTAGCAAAAAAACAGGATACTTAATGTTATATATTATAGTTCCGAGTTTGCTCAGTGTCCGTCCTTCGATTAGCTCAGTGTGAAATTGCAGAAACACTCACAACTTAACTTCTTAGGTAACAGAAAGTTGAAACCTGAGACAACTTTTAAGAAAAAAAAGCTCAAAAGAACCAATGAGGTGCTTAGTCTAAGCTGTAGTCCAGGTGAACTCAGTCAGCCAATGACCTTAAACAATTCTCTCTCACTGAAATGCCTGATGGTTTTGGTTAACCCAAGATGTCCGTGAATATGTGCTCAGACACACAGCCTCCACAAACACTAGGCCCAAATACAAGCCTGAATATGGACAATGCTACAAATATCCCCACTACTTAGAAACAAACTGCAGAAATGTTTCTCACAGCAGAAAAGCAGCAGCGAGCCTTTAAATGAAAGTTTTACATAGCTAAAGGAGCCTCTAGAAAAAGAGTTTAACTGCAATAACAAGCAACCCAACAGATGCTTAATAAATGTGGACAATTTCCAGTTAATACCTCACACATAGTGAAACTAGCTAGAAAAATATACAGTACACAAAGTGCTATAAATAACAAAGAAATAAAGAACAAAATTAGCAAAAAAACAGGATACTTAATGTTATATATTATAGTTCCGAGTTTGCTCAGTGTCCGTCCTTCGATTAGCTCAGTGTGAAATTGAAGAAACACTCACAACTTAACTTCTTAGGTAACAGAAAGTTGAAACCTGAGACAACTTTTAAGAAAAAAAAGCTCAAAAGAACCAATGAGGTGCTTAGTCTAAGCTGTAGTCCAGGTGAACTCAGTCAGCCAATGACCTTAAACAATTCTCTCTCACTGAAATGCCTGATGGCTTTGGCTAACCCAAGATGTCCGTGAATATGTGCTCAGACACACAGCCTCCACAAACACTAGGCCCAAATACAAGCCTGAATATGGACAATGCTACAAATATCCCCACTACTTAGAAACAAACTGCAGAAATGTTTCTCACAGCAGAAAAGCAGCAGTGAGCCTTTAAATGAAAGTTTTAAATAGCTAAAGGAGCCTCTAGAAAAAGAGTTTAACTGCAACAACAAACAACCCAACAGATGCTTAATAAATGTGGACAATTTCCAGTTAATACCTCACACATAGTGAAACTAGCTAGAAAAATATACAGTACACAAAGTGCTATAAATAACAAAGAAATAAAGAACAAAATTAGCAAAAAAACAGGATACTTAATGTTATATATTATAGTTCCGAGTTTGCTCAGTGTCCGTCCTTCGATTAGCTCAGTGTGAAATTGCAGAAACACTCACAACTTAACTTCTTAGGTAACAGAAAGTTGAAACCTGAGACAACTTTTAAGAAAAAAAAGCTCAAAAGAACCAATGAGGTGCTTAGTCTAAGCTGTAGTCCAGGTGAACTCAGTCAGCCAATGACCTTAAACAATTCTCTCTCACTGAAATGCCTGATGGCTTTGGCTAACCCAAGATGTCCGTGAATATGTGCTCAGACACACAGCCTCCACAAACACTAGGCCCAAATACAAGCCTGAATATGGACAATGCTACAAATATCCCCACTACTTAGAAACAAACTGCAGAAATGTTTCTCACAGCAGAAAAGCAGCAGTGAGCCTTTAAATGAAAGTTTTAAATAGCTAAAGGAGCCTCTAGAAAAAGAGTTTAACTGCAACAACAAACAACCCAACAGATGCTTAATAAATGTGGACAATTTCCAGTTAATACCTCACACATAGTGAAACTAGCTAGAAAAATATACAGTACACAAAGTGCTATAAATAACAAAGAAATAAAGAACAAAATTAGCAAAAAAACAGGATACTTAATGTTATATATTATAGTTCCGAGTTTGCTCAGTGTCCATCCTTCGATTAGCTCAGTGTGAAATTGCAGAAACACTCACAACTTAACTTCTTAGGTAACAGAAAGTTGAAACCTGAGACAACTTTTAAGAAAAAAGCTCAAAAGAACCAATGAGGTGCTTAGTCTAAGCTGTAGTCCAGGTGAACTCAGTCAGCCAATGACCTTAAACAATTCTCTCTCACTGAAATGCCTGATGGCTTTGGCTAACCCAAGATGTCCGTGAATATGTGCTCAGACACACAGCCTCCACAAACACTAGGCCCAAATACAAGCCTGAATATGGACAATGCTACAAATATCCCCACTACTTAGAAACAAACTGCAGAAATGTTTCTCACAGCAGAAAAGCAGCAGTGAGCCTTTAAATGAAAGTTTTAAATAGCTAAAGGAGCCTCTAGAAAGAGTTTAACTGCAACAACAAACAACCCAACAGATGCTTAATAAATGTGGACAATTTCCAGTTAATACCTCACACATAGTGAAACTAGCTAGAAAAATATACAGTACACAAAGTGCTATAAATAACAAAGAAATAAAGAACAAAATTAGCAAAAAAACAGGATACTTAATGTTATATATTATAGTTCCGAGTTTGCTCAGTGTCCATCCTTCGATTAGCTCAGTGTGAAATTGCAGAAACACTCACAACTTAACTTCTTAGGTAACAGAAAGTTGAAACCTGAGACAACTTTTAAGAAAAAAGCTCAAAAGAACCAATGAGGTGCTTAGTCTAAGCTGTAGTCCAGGTGAACTCAGTCAGCCAATGACCTTAAACAATTCTCTCTCACTGAAATGCCTGATGGCTTTGGCTAACCCAAGATGTCCGTGAATATGTGCTCAGACACACAGCCTCCACAAACACTAGGCCCAAATACAAGCCTGAATATGGACAATGCTACAAATATCCCCACTACTTAGAAACAAACTGCAGAAATGTTTCTCACAGCAGAAAAGCAGCAGTGAGCCTTTAAATGAAAGTTTTAAATAGCTAAAGGAGCCTCTAGAAAAAGAGTTTAACTGCAACAACAAACAACCCAACAGATGCTTAATAAATGTGGACAATTTCCAGTTAATACCTCACACATAGTGAAACTAGCTAGAAAAATATACAGTACACAAAGTGCTATAAATAACAAAGAAATAAAGAACAAAATTAGCAAAAAAACAGGATACTTAATGTTATATATTATAGTTCCGAGTTTGCTCAGTGTCCATCCTTCGATTAGCTCAGTGTGAAATTGCAGAAACACTCACAACTTAACTTCTTAGGTAACAGAAAGTTGAAACCTGAGACAACTTTTAAGAAAAAAAAGCTCAAAAGAACCAATGAGGTGCTTAGTCTAAGCTGTAGTCCAGGTGAACTCAGTCAGCCAATGACCTTAAACAATTCTCTCTCACTGAAATGCCTGATGGCTTTGGCTAACCCAAGATGTCCGTGAATATGTGCTCAGACACACAGCCTCCACAAACACTAGGCCCAAATACAAGCCTGAATATGGACAATGCTACAAATATCCCCACTACTTAGAAACAAACTGCAGAAATGTTTCTCACAGCAGAAAAGCAGCAGTGAGCCTTTAAATGAAAGTTTTAAATAGCTAAAGGAGCCTCTAGAAAAAGAGTTTAACTGCAACAACAAACAACCCAACAGATGCTTAATAAATGTGGACAATTTCCAGTTAATACCTCACACATAGTGAAACTAGCTAGAAAAATATACAGTACACAAAGTGCTATAAATAACAAAGAAATAAAGAACAAAATTAGCAAAAAAACAGGATACTTAATGTTATATATTATAGTTCCGAGTTTGCTCAGTGTCCATCCTTCGATTAGCTCAGTGTGAAATTGCAGAAACACTCACAACTTAACTTCTTAGGTAACAGAAAGTTGAAACCTGAGACAACTTTTAAGAAAAAAGCTCAAAAGAACCAATGAGGTGCTTAGTCTAAGCTGTAGTCCAGGTGAACTCAGTCAGCCAATGACCTTAAACAATTCTCTCTCACTGAAATGCCTGATGGCTTTGGCTAACCCAAGATGTCCGTGAATATGTGCTCAGACACACAGCCTCCACAAACACTAGGCCCAAATACAAGCCTGAATATGGACAATGCTACAAATATCCCCACTACTTAGAAACAAACTGCAGAAATGTTTCTCACAGCAGAAAAGCAGCAGTGAGCCTTTAAATGAAAGTTTTAAATAGCTAAAGGAGCCTCTAGAAAAAGAGTTTAACTGCAACAACAAACAACCCAACAGATGCTTAATAAATGTGGACAATTTCCAGTTAATACCTCACACATAGTGAAACTAGCTAGAAAAATATACAGTACACAAAGTGCTATAAATAACAAAGAAATAAAGAACAAAATTAGCAAAAAAACAGGATACTTAATGTTATATATTATAGTTCCAAGTTTGCTCAGTGTCCATCCTTCGATTAGCTCAGTGTGAAATTGCAGAAACACTCACAACTTAACTTCTTAGGTAACAGAAAGTTGAAACCTGAGACAACTTTTAAGAAAAAAGCTCAAAAGAACCAATGAGGTGCTTAGTCTAAGCTGTAGTCCAGGTGAACTCAGTCAGCCAATGACCTTAAACAATTCTCTCTCACTGAAATGCCTGATGGCTTTGGCTAACCCAAGATGTCCGTGAATATGTGCTCAGACACACAGCCTCCACAAACACTAGGCCCAAATACAAGCCTGAATATGGACAATGCTACAAATATCCCCACTACTTAGAAACAAACTGCAGAAATGTTTCTCACAGCAGAAAAGCAGCAGTGAGCCTTTAAATGAAAGTTTTAAATAGCTAAAGGAGCCTCTAGAAAAAGAGTTTAACTGCAACAACAAACAACCCAACAGATGCTTAATAAATGTGGACAATTTCCAGTTAATACCTCACACATAGTGAAACTAGCTAGAAAAATATACAGTACACAAAGTGCTATAAATAACAAAGAAATAAAGAACAAAATTAGCAAAAAAACAGGATACTTAATGTTATATATTATAGTTCCAAGTTTGCTCAGTGTCCATCCTTCGATTAGCTCAGTGTGAAATTGCAGAAACACTCACAACTTAACTTCTTAGGTAACAGAAAGTTGAAACCTGAGACAACTTTTAAGAAAAAAGCTCAAAAGAACCAATGAGGTGCTTAGTCTAAGCTGTAGTCCAGGTGAACTCAGTCAGCCAATGACCTTAAACAATTCTCTCTCACTGAAATGCCTGATGGCTTTGGCTAACCCAAGATGTCCGTGAATATGTGCTCAGACACACAGCCTCCACAAACACTAGGCCCAAATACAAGCCTGAATATGGACAATGCTACAAATATCCCCACTACTTAGAAACAAACTGCAGAAATGTTTCTCACAGCAGAAAAGCAGCAGTGAGCCTTTAAATGAAAGTTTTAAATAGCTAAAGGAGCCTCTAGAAAAAGAGTTTAACTGCAACAACAAACAACCCAACAGATGCTTAATAAATGTGGACAATTTCCAGTTAATACCTCACACATAGTGAAACTAGCTAGAAAAATATACAGTACACAAAGTGCTATAAATAACAAAGAAATAAAGAACAAAATTAGCAAAAAAACAGGATACTTAATGTTATATATTATAGTTCCGAGTTTGCTCAGTGTCCATCCTTCGATTAGCTCAGTGTGAAATTGCAGAAACACTCACAACTTAACTTCTTAGGTAACAGAAAGTTGAAACCTGAGACAACTTTTAAGAAAAAAAAGCTCAAAAGAACCAATGAGGTGCTTAGTCTAAGCTGTAGTCCAGGTGAACTCAGTCAGCCAATGACCTTAAACAATTCTCTCTCACTGAAATGCCTGATGGCTTTGGCTAACCCAAGATGTCCGTGAATATGTGCTCAGACACACAGCCTCCACAAACACTAGGCCCAAATACAAGCCTGAATATGGACAATGCTACAAATATCCCCACTACTTAGAAACAAACTGCAGAAATGTTTCTCACAGCAGAAAAGCAGCAGTGAGCCTTTAAATGAAAGTTTTAAATAGCTAAAGGAGCCTCTAGAAAAAGAGTTTAACTGCAACAACAAACAACCCAACAGATGCTTAATAAATGTGGACAATTTCCAGTTAATACCTCACACATAGTGAAACTAGCTAGAAAAATATACAGTACACAAAGTGCTATAAATAACAAAGAAATAAAGAACAAAATTAGCAAAAAAACAGGATACTTAATGTTATATATTATAGTTCCGAGTTTGCTCAGTGTCCATCCTTCGATTAGCTCAGTGTGAAATTGCAGAAACACTCACAACTTAACTTCTTAGGTAACAGAAAGTTGAAACCTGAGACAACTTTTAAGAAAAAAAAGCTCAAAAGAACCAATGAGGTGCTTAGTCTAAGCTGTAGTCCAGGTGAACTCAGTCAGCCAATGACCTTAAACAATTCTCTCTCACTGAAATGCCTGATGGCTTTGGCTAACCCAAGATGTCCGTGAATATGTGCTCAGACACACAGCCTCCACAAACACTAGGCCCAAATACAAGCCTGAATATGGACAATGCTACAAATATCCCCACTACTTAGAAACAAACTGCAGAAATGTTTCTCACAGCAGAAAAGCAGCAGTGAGCCTTTAAATGAAAGTTTTAAATAGCTAAAGGAGCCTCTAGAAAAAGAGTTTAACTGCAACAACAAACAACCCAACAGATGCTTAATAAATGTGGACAATTTCCAGTTAATACCTCACACATAGTGAAACTAGCTAGAAAAATATACAGTACACAAAGTGCTATAAATAACAAAGAAATAAAGAACAAAATTAGCAAAAAAACAGGATACTTAATGTTATATATTATAGTTCCAAGTTTGCTCAGTGTCCATCCTTCAATTAGCTCAGTGTGAAATTGCAGAAACACTCACAACTTAACTTCTTAGGTAACAGAAAGTTGAAACCTGAGACAACTTTTAAGAAAAAAAGCTCAAAAGAACCAATGAGGTGCTTAGTCTAAGCTGTAGTCCAGGTGAACTCAGTCAGCCAATGACCTTAAACAATTCTCTCTCACTGAAATGCCTGATGGCTTTGGCTAACCCAAGATGTCCGTGAATATGTGCTCAGACACACAGCCTCCACAAACACTAGGCCCAAATACAAGCCTGAATATGGACAATGCTACAAATATCCCCACTACTTAGAAACAAACTGCAGAAATGTTTCTCACAGCAGAAAAGCAGCAGTGAGCCTTTAAATGAAAGTTTTAAATAGCTAAAGGAGCCTCTAGAAAAGAGTTTAACTGCAACAACAAACAACCCAACAGATGCTTAATAAATGTGGACAATTTCCAGTTAATACCTCACACATAGTGAAACTAGCTAGAAAAATATACAGTACACAAAGTGCTATAAATAACAAAGAAATAAAGAACAAAATTAGCAAAAAAACAGGATACTTAATGTTATATATTATAGTTCCGAGTTTGCTCAGTGTCCATCCTTCGATTAGCTCAGTGTGAAATTGCAGAAACACTCACAACTTAACTTCTTAGGTAACAGAAAGTTGAAACCTGAGACAACTTTTAAGAAAAAAAAGCTCAAAAGAACCAATGAGGTGCTTAGTCTAAGCTGTAGTCCAGGTGAACTCAGTCAGCCAATGACCTTAAACAATTCTCTCTCACTGAAATGCCTGATGGCTTTGGCTAACCCAAGATGTCCGTGAATATGTGCTCAGACACACAGCCTCCACAAACACTAGGCCCAAATACAAGCCTGAATATGGACAATGCTACAAATATCCCCACTACTTAGAAACAAACTGCAGAAATGTTTCTCACAGCAGAAAAGCAGCAGTGAGCCTTTAAATGAAAGTTTTAAATAGCTAAAGGAGCCTCTAGAAAAAGAGTTTAACTGCAACAACAAACAACCCAACAGATGCTTAATAAATGTGGACAATTTCCAGTTAATACCTCACACATAGTGAAACTAGCTAGAAAAATATACAGTACACAAAGTGCTATAAATAACAAAGAAATAAAGAACAAAATTAGCAAAAAAACAGGATACTTAATGTTATATATTATAGTTCCGAGTTTGCTCAGTGTCCATCCTTCGATTAGCTCAGTGTGAAATTGCAGAAACACTCACAACTTAACTTCTTAGGTAACAGAAAGTTGAAACCTGAGACAACTTTTAAGAAAAAAAAGCTCAAAAGAACCAATGAGGTGCTTAGTCTAAGCTGTAGTCCAGGTGAACTCAGTCAGCCAATGACCTTAAACAATTCTCTCTCACTGAAATGCCTGATGGCTTTGGCTAACCCAAGATGTCCGTGAATATGTGCTCAGACACACAGCCTCCACAAACACTAGGCCCAAATACAAGCCTGAATATGGACAATGCTACAAATATCCCCACTACTTAGAAACAAACTGCAGAAATGTTTCTCACAGCAGAAAAGCAGCAGTGAGCCTTTAAATGAAAGTTTTAAATAGCTAAAGGAGCCTCTAGAAAAAGAGTTTAACTGCAACAACAAACAACCCAACAGATGCTTAATAAATGTGGACAATTTCCAGTTAATACCTCACACATAGTGAAACTAGCTAGAAAAATATACAGTACACAAAGTGCTATAAATAACAAAGAAATAAAGAACAAAATTAGCAAAAAAACAGGATACTTAATGTTATATATTATAGTTCCGAGTTTGCTCAGTGTCCATCCTTCGATTAGCTCAGTGTGAAATTGCAGAAACACTCACAACTTAACTTCTTAGGTAACAGAAAGTTGAAACCTGAGACAACTTTTAAGAAAAAAGCTCAAAAGAACCAATGAGGTGCTTAGTCTAAGCTGTAGTCCAGGTGAACTCAGTCAGCCAATGACCTTAAACAATTCTCTCTCACTGAAATGCCTGATGGCTTTGGCTAACCCAAGATGTCCGTGAATATGTGCTCAGACACACAGCCTCCACAAACACTAGGCCCAAATACAAGCCTGAATATGGACAATGCTACAAATATCCCCACTACTTAGAAACAAACTGCAGAAATGTTTCTCACAGCAGAAAAGCAGCAGTGAGCCTTTAAATGAAAGTTTTAAATAGCTAAAGGAGCCTCGAGAAGAAGAGTTTAACTGCAACAACAAACAACCCAACAGATGCTTAATAAATGTGGACAATTTCCAGTTAATACCTCACACATAGTGAAACTAGCTAGAAAAATATACAGTACACAAAGTGCTATAAATAACAAAGAAATAAAGAACAAAATTAGCAAAAAAACAGGATACTTAATGTTATATATTATAGTTCCGAGTTTGCTCAGTGTCCATCCTTCGATTAGCTCAGTGTGAAATTGCAGAAACACTCACAACTTAACTTCTTAGGTAACAGAAAGTTGAAACCTGAGACAACTTTTAAGAAAAAAAAGCTCAAAAGAACCAATGAGGTGCTTAGTCTAAGCTGTAGTCCAGGTGAACTCAGTCAGCCAATGACCTTAAACAATTCTCTCTCACTGAAATGCCTGATGGCTTTGGCTAACCCAAGATGTCCGTGAATATGTGCTCAGACACACAGCCTCCACAAACACTAGGCCCAAATACAAGCCTGAATATGGACAATGCTACAAATATCCCCACTACTTAGAAACAAACTGCAGAAATGTTTCTCACAGCAGAAAAGCAGCAGTGAGCCTTTAAATGAAAGTTTTAAATAGCTAAAGGAGCCTCTAGAAAAAGAGTTTAACTGCAACAACAAACAACCCAACAGATGCTTAATAAATGTGGACAATTTCCAGTTAATACCTCACACATAGTGAAACTAGCTAGAAAAATATACAGTACACAAAGTGCTATAAATAACAAAGAAATAAAGAACAAAATTAGCAAAAAAACAGGATACTTAATGTTATATATTATAGTTCCGAGTTTGCTCAGTGTCCATCCTTCGATTAGCTCAGTGTGAAATTGCAGAAACACTCACAACTTAACTTCTTAGGTAACAGAAAGTTGAAACCTGAGACAACTTTTAAAAAAAAAGCTCAAAAGAACCAATGAGGTGCTTAGTCTAAGCTGTAGTCCAGGTGAACTCAGTCAGCCAATGACCTTAAACAATTCTCTCTCACTGAAATGCCTGATGGCTTTGGCTAACCCAAGATGTCCGTGAATATGTGCTCAGACACACAGCCTCCACAAACACTAGGCCCAAATACAAGCCTGAATATGGACAATGCTACAAATATCCCCACTACTTAGAAACAAACTGCAGAAATGTTTCTCACAGCAGAAAAGCAGCAGTGAGCCTTTAAATGAAAGTTTTAAATAGCTAAAGGAGCCTCTAGAAAAAGAGTTTAACTGCAACAACAAACAACCCAACAGATGCTTAATAAATGTGGACAATTTCCAGTTAATACCTCACACATAGTGAAACTAGCTAGAAAAATATACAGTACACAAAGTGCTATAAATAACAAAGAAATAAAGAACAAAATTAGCAAAAAAACAGGATACTTAATGTTATATATTATAGTTCCGAGTTTGCTCAGTGTCCATCCTTCGATTAGCTCAGTGTGAAATTGCAGAAACACTCACAACTTAACTTCTTAGGTAACAGAAAGTTGAAACCTGAGACAACTTTTAAGAAAAAAAAGCTCAAAAGAACCAATGAGGTGCTTAGTCTAAGCTGTAGTCCAGGTGAACTCAGTCAGCCAATGACCTTAAACAATTCTCTCTCACTGAAATGCCTGATGGCTTTGGCTAACCCAAGATGTCCGTGAATATGTGCTCAGACACACAGCCTCCACAAACACTAGGCCCAAATACAAGCCTGAATATGGACAATGCTACAAATATCCCCACTACTTAGAAACAAACTGCAGAAATGTTTCTCACAGCAGAAAAGCAGCAGTGAGCCTTTAAATGAAAGTTTTAAATAGCTAAAGGAGCCTCTAGAAAAAGAGTTTAACTGCAACAACAAACAACCCAACAGATGCTTAATAAATGTGGACAATTTCCAGTTAATACCTCACACATAGTGAAACTAGCTAGAAAAATATACAGTACACAAAGTGCTATAAATAACAAAGAAATAAAGAACAAAATTAGCAAAAACAGGATACTTAATGTTATATATTATAGTTCCGAGTTTGCTCAGTGTCCATCCTTCGATTAGCTCAGTGTGAAATTGCAGAAACACTCACAACTTAACTTCTTAGGTAACAGAAAGTTGAAACCTGAGACAACTTTTAAGAAAAAAAAGCTCAAAAGAACCAATGAGGTGCTTAGTCTAAGCTGTAGTCCAGGTGAACTCAGTCAGCCAATGACCTTAAACAATTCTCTCTCACTGAAATGCCTGATGGCTTTGGCTAACCCAAGATGTCCGTGAATATGTGCTCAGACACACAGCCTCCACAAACACTAGGCCCAAATACAAGCCTGAATATGGACAATGCTACAAATATCCCCACTACTTAGAAACAAACTGCAGAAATGTTTCTCACAGCAGAAAAGCAGCAGTGAGCCTTTAAATGAAAGTTTTAAATAGCTAAAGGAGCCTCTAGAAAAAGAGTTTAACTGCAACAACAAACAACCCAACAGATGCTTAATAAATGTGGACAATTTCCAGTTAATACCTCACACATAGTGAAACTAGCTAGAAAAATATACAGTACACAAAGTGCTATAAATAACAAAGAAATAAAGAACAAAATTAGCAAAAAAACAGGATACTTAATGTTATATATTATAGTTCGGAGTTTGCTCAGTGTCCATCCTTCGATTAGCTCAGTGTGAAATTGCAGAAACACTCACAACTTAACTTCTTAGGTAACAGAAAGTTGAAACCTGAGACAACTTTTAAGAAAAAAAAGCTCAAAAGAACCAATGAGGTGCTTAGTCTAAGCTGTAGTCCAGGTGAACTCAGTCAGCCAATGACCTTAAACAATTCTCTCTCACTGAAATGCCTGATGGCTTTGGCTAACCCAAGATGTCCGTGAATATGTGCTCAGACACACAGCCTCCACAAACACTAGGCCCAAATACAAGCCTGAATATGGACAATGCTACAAATATCCCCACTACTTAGAAACAAACTGCAGAAATGTTTCTCACAGCAGAAAAGCAGCAGTGAGCCTTTAAATGAAAGTTTTAAATAGCTAAAGGAGCCTCGAGAAGAAGAGTTTAACTGCAACAACAAACAACCCAACAGATGCTTAATAAATGTGGACAATTTCCAGTTAATACCTCACACATAGTGAAACTAGCTAGAAAAATATACAGTACACAAAGTGCTATAAATAACAAAGAAATAAAGAACAAAATTAGCAAAAAAACAGGATACTTAATGTTATATATTATAGTTCCGAGTTTGCTCAGTGTCCGTCCTTCGATTAGCTCAGTGTGAAATTGCAGAAACACTCACAACTTAACTTCTTAGGTAACAGAAAGTTGAAACCTGAGACAACTTTTAAGAAAAAAGCTCAAAAGAACCAATGAGGTGCTTAGTCTAAGCTGTAGTCCAGGTGAACTCAGTCAGCCAATGACCTTAAACAATTCTCTCTCACTGAAATGCCTGATGGCTTTGGCTAACCCAAGATGTCCGTGAATATGTGCTCAGACACACAGCCTCCACAAACACTAGGCCCAAATACAAGCCTGAATATGGACAATGCTACAAATATCCCCACTACTTAGAAACAAACTGCAGAAATGTTTCTCACAGCAGAAAAGCAGCAGTGAGCCTTTAAATGAAAGTTTTAAATAGCTAAAGGAGCCTCGAGAAGAAGAGTTTAACTGCAACAACAAACAACCCAACAGATGCTTAATAAATGTGGACAATTTCCAGTTAATACCTCACACATAGTGAAACTAGCTAGAAAAATATACAGTACACAAAGTGCTATAAATAACAAAGAAATAAAGAACAAAATTAGCAAAAAAACAGGATACTTAATGTTATATATTATAGTTCGAGTTTGCTCAGTGTCCATCCTTCGATTAGCTCAGTGTGAAATTGCAGAAACACTCACAACTTAACTTCTTAGGTAACAGAAAGTTGAAACCTGAGACAACTTTTAAGAAAAAAAAGCTCAAAAGAACCAATGAGGTGCTTAGTCTAAGCTGTAGTCCAGGTGAACTCAGTCAGCCAATGACCTTAAACAATTCTCTCTCACTGAAATGCCTGATGGCTTTGGCTAACCCAAGATGTCCGTGAATATGTGCTCAGACACACAGCCTCCACAAACACTAGGCCCAAATACAAGCCTGAATATGGACAATGCTACAAATATCCCCACTACTTAGAAACAAACTGCAGAAATGTTTCTCACAGCAGAAAAGCAGCAGTGAGCCTTTAAATGAAAGTTTTAAATAGCTAAAGGAGCCTCGAGAAGAAGAGTTTAACTGCAACAACAAACAACCCAACAGATGCTTAATAAATGTGGACAATTTCCAGTTAATACCTCACACATAGTGAAACTAGCTAGAAAAATATACAGTACACAAAGTGCTATAAATAACAAAGAAATAAAGAACAAAATTAGCAAAAACAGGATACTTAATGTTATATATTATAGTTCCGAGTTTGCTCAGTGTCCGTCCTTCGATTAGCTCAGTGTGAAATTGCAGAAACACTCACAACTTAACTTCTTAGGTAACAGAAAGTTGAAACCTGAGACAACTTTTAAGAAAAAAGCTCAAAAGAACCAATGAGGTGCTTAGTCTAAGCTGTAGTCCAGGTGAACTCAGTCAGCCAATGACCTTAAACAATTCTCTCTCACTGAAATGCCTGATGGCTTTGGCTAACCCAAGATGTCCGTGAATATGTGCTCAGACACACAGCCTCCACAAACACTAGGCCCAAATACAAGCCTGAATATGGACAATGCTACAAATATCCCCACTACTTAGAAACAAACTGCAGAAATGTTTCTCACAGCAGAAAAGCAGCAGTGAGCCTTTAAATGAAAGTTTTAAATAGCTAAAGGAGCCTCTAGAAAGAGTTTAACTGCAACAACAAACAACCCAACAGATGCTTAATAAATGTGGACAATTTCCAGTTAATACCTCACACATAGTGAAACTAGCTAGAAAAATATACAGTACACAAAGTGCTATAAATAACAAAGAAATAAAGAACAAAATTAGCAAAAAAACAGGATACTTAATGTTATATATTATAGTTCTGAGTTTGCTCAGTGTCCATCCTTCGATTAGCTCAGTGTGAAATTGCAGAAACACTCACAACTTAACTTCTTAGGTAACAGAAAGTTGAAACCTGAGACAACTTTTAAGAAAAAAAAGCTCAAAAGAACCAATGAGGTGCTTAGTCTAAGCTGTAGTCCAGGTGAACTCAGTCAGCCAATGACCTTAAACAATTCTCTCTCACTGAAATGCCTGATGGCTTTGGCTAACCCAAGATGTCCGTGAATATGTGCTCAGACACACAGCCTCCACAAACACTAGGCCCAAATACAAGCCTGAATATGGACAATGCTACAAATATCC
This sequence comes from Protopterus annectens, assembly GCF_019279795.1. Classification (NCBI taxonomy): domain Eukaryota; kingdom Metazoa; phylum Chordata; order Ceratodontiformes; family Protopteridae; genus Protopterus; species Protopterus annectens. The sequence continues at coordinate 1,269,202,276 of NC_056726.1, forward strand.
CCACTACTTAGAAACAAACTGCAGAAATGTTTCTCACAGCAGAAAAGCAGCAGTGAGCCTTTAAATGAAAGTTTTAAATAGCTAAAGGAGCCTCTAGAAAAAGAGTTTAACTGCAACAACAAACAACCCAACAGATGCTTAATAAATGTGGACAATTTCCAGTTAATACCTCACACATAGTGAAACTAGCTAGAAAAATATACAGTACACAAAGTGCTATAAATAACAAAGAAATAAAGAACAAAATTAGCAAAAAAACAGGATACTTAATGTTATATATTATAGTTCCGAGTTTGCTCAGTGTCCATCCTTCGATTAGCTCAGTGTGAAATTGCAGAAACACTCACAACTTAACTTCTTAGGTAACAGAAAGTTGAAACCTGAGACAACTTTTAAGAAAAAAGCTCAAAAGAACCAATGAGGTGCTTAGTCTAAGCTGTAGTCCAGGTGAACTCAGTCAGCCAATGACCTTAAACAATTCTCTCTCACTGAAATGCCTGATGGCTTTGGCTAACCCAAGATGTCCGTGAATATGTGCTCAGACACACAGCCTCCACAAACACTAGGCCCAAATACAAGCCTGAATATGGACAATGCTACAAATATCCCCACTACTTAGAAACAAACTGCAGAAATGTTTCTCACAGCAGAAAAGCAGCAGTGAGCCTTTAAATGAAAGTTTTAAATAGCTAAAGGAGCCTCTAGAAAGAGTTTAACTGCAACAACAAACAACCCAACAGATGCTTAATAAATGTGGACAATTTCCAGTTAATACCTCACACATAGTGAAACTAGCTAGAAAAATATACAGTACACAAAGTGCTATAAATAACAAAGAAATAAAGAACAAAATTAGCAAAAAAACAGGATACTTAATGTTATATATTATAGTTCCGAGTTTGCTCAGTGTCCATCCTTCGATTAGCTCAGTGTGAAATTGCAGAAACACTCACAACTTAACTTCTTAGGTAACAGAAAGTTGAAACCTGAGACAACTTTTAAGAAAAAAGCTCAAAAGAACCAATGAGGTGCTTAGTCTAAGCTGTAGTCCAGGTGAACTCAGTCAGCCAATGACCTTAAACAATTCTCTCTCACTGAAATGCCTGATGGCTTTGGCTAACCCAAGATGTCCGTGAATATGTGCTCAGACACACAGCCTCCACAAACACTAGGCCCAAATACAAGCCTGAATATGGACAATGCTACAAATATCCCCACTACTTAGAAACAAACTGCAGAAATGTTTCTCACAGCAGAAAAGCAGCAGTGAGCCTTTAAATGAAAGTTTTAAATAGCTAAAGGAGCCTCTAGAAAAAGAGTTTAACTGCAACAACAAACAACCCAACAGATGCTTAATAAATGTGGACAATTTCCAGTTAATACCTCACACATAGTGAAACTAGCTAGAAAAATATACAGTACACAAAGTGCTATAAATAACAAAGAAATAAAGAACAAAATTAGCAAAAAAACAGGATACTTAATGTTATATATTATAGTTCGAGTTTGCTCAGTGTCCATCCTTCGATTAGCTCAGTGTGAAATTGCAGAAACACTCACAACTTAACTTCTTAGGTAACAGAAAGTTGAAACCTGAGACAACTTTTAAGAAAAAAAAGCTCAAAAGAACCAATGAGGTGCTTAGTCTAAGCTGTAGTCCAGGTGAACTCAGTCAGCCAATGACCTTAAACAATTCTCTCTCACTGAAATGCCTGATGGCTTTGGCTAACCCAAGATGTCCGTGAATATGTGCTCAGACACACAGCCTCCACAAACACTAGGCCCAAATACAAGCCTGAATATGGACAATGCTACAAATATCCCCACTACTTAGAAACAAACTGCAGAAATGTTTCTCACAGCAGAAAAGCAGCAGTGAGCCTTTAAATGAAAGTTTTAAATAGCTAAAGGAGCCTCTAGAAAAAGAGTTTAACTGCAACAACAAACAACCCAACAGATGCTTAATAAATGTGGACAATTTCCAGTTAATACCTCACACATAGTGAAACTAGCTAGAAAAATATACAGTACACAAAGTGCTATAAATAACAAAGAAATAAAGAACAAAATTAGCAAAAAAACAGGATACTTAATGTTATATATTATAGTTCTGAGTTTGCTCAGTGTCCATCCTTCGATTAGCTCAGTGTGAAATTGCAGAAACACTCACAACTTAACTTCTTAGGTAACAGAAAGTTGAAACCTGAGACAACTTTTAAGAAAAAAGCTCAAAAGAACCAATGAGGTGCTTAGTCTAAGCTGTAGTCCAGGTGAACTCAGTCAGCCAATGACCTTAAACAATTCTCTCTCACTGAAATGCCTGATGGCTTTGGCTAACCCAAGATGTCCGTGAATATGTGCTCAGACACACAGCCTCCACAAACACTAGGCCCAAATACAAGCCTGAATATGGACAATGCTACAAATATCCCCACTACTTAGAAACAAACTGCAGAAATGTTTCTCACAGCAGAAAAGCAGCAGTGAGCCTTTAAATGAAAGTTTTAAATAGCTAAAGGAGCCTCTAGAAAAAGAGTTTAACTGCAACAACAAACAACCCAACAGATGCTTAATAAATGTGGACAATTTCCAGTTAATACCTCACACATAGTGAAACTAGCTAGAAAAATATACAGTACACAAAGTGCTATAAATAACAAAGAAATAAAGAACAAAATTAGCAAAAAAACAGGATACTTAATGTTATATATTATAGTTCTGAGTTTGCTCAGTGTCCGTCCTTCGATTAGCTCAGTGTGAAATGGCATAGTTTTAGCCAGTGGTGACAGTATGGATACTGGTCTGAAATTAGACAGTTCAGTGGAGCTCCCACCTTTATGGAGTGGTATCACATGGGATATTTTCCAGATAGAGGGGATGATAGCTTCTGATATGGTACGAATGATTAGAATGGTGATGGGGTAAGTTATGGCATCTGCAGCTTTTTACAGATACTCAGCGTGGAGAAGTTCAGCTGTTAGAGTAGTGGGTTTTAATTTTTTAATTAGGACATAAACAAGTGATGTAGTAACTGGTTGTAGGCTAAAGGAGGGTTGGGTACTGGGAGCTGCGGACTTTGAGCTGGTACATCTTGGAGGTAGCTTGCTAGCTATGGACTGGATAGTCTCTGTGAAGAAACTATTGAAGGTATTTGCAACTGCCTCTGGTAATTTATCATTGTATACTGTGGGGGTTGGAGTGGTGGATTGTCCTGGGTGCAGGAGTTTATTTATACCTGTCCAGAACTTCTGAGGGTTGTTTTTATTTTTCTGCTGTAGATGGCAATTGTAGTTTCTTTTATCTAGTAAAATGGATTTTTTGTCTCATTCCTTAGCTGCCGATATTTAATTTGATCTAGGGGGGCTTTTATGGTACGCCATAAAGCCCATGCTTGGTTTCTGCGGATAATTTTTGATTTGGTGTTTTTAGAAAGCCATAGTGCTACTCTTGTTTTAGTTCTAATGGTACGAGCGGGAGCATGAGAATCTAGGATAGCAAGGAATTTGTTATTAAAGTAAGCAACAGCTTCATCTAAGGGCAAGTGTTTTAAGACAGACCAATTGCATGCTTTAATTTCTTCTTGGAATTTGGCCGGGTTAAAGTTCTTATTGCTTCTTACTGTTCTAAGGGTGGACTGATGAGGGTTAACAGCTTTATGCCTAATTTTATAGGTAAGAAGATGATCACTTAGGTCATCAGGGAGAGTCCTGACTTGTACAACTGGGGTTGACTGTTAATAAGTATCCAATCTAGTATACTTTCTTTATGATTAGGTTTACCTATCCTGGAGAGGGTAAATATGGTCTGGGTACACGCATAAAGGTTTACATGGGTGATTGGTGAAACAGAGAAGCAGGAGTTCCAGTCTATGTTAAAATCACCAAGTATTATGGTTTCTTGAGTGTAGGTACTTGTTATCATAGGTTCATAGGTTCATAGGTTCATACTAGGCTATCTGCCCTAGGGCATTTATAAGCCTAGCCAGAATGTGTTTGGCTTTCGCCACCCATTTTAAATTTATTTTGCTATGCCCTTTTTCGAGGTTAGTATAGGTTCATAGGTTCATAGTATAGGTTCATAGGTTCCTTGTAATTTTGGTCTGCTTCTCATTAAATTGTGGTTTTCTGGCAAATCACTGGAAACTAATTGAGGGTTGAAGTCAGAAATAAATGACAGACATTTGAGTTTCAGAATTCATAACCCTCAGAAAAATTAGTGCTAATGCAAAATCTGTTGTTCTATCTACTTCCTAAGTTTGTAAGAGCAATATTTAAATAGTATCCCTATTTTTCGGCCTTTCTGCCCCATTATTTATGGTTTTGTCTACATTTCTTGCTCTAAGAGGTTGACAGTTATGGGAAGGGGTCTAAAACTCCATATAAATTAGTCATGCCAATAGGCACTTACAATACGGGATATTGTGGCAAGGCTACTAATGCGTCTCTGGATCAATGGCCTACTGTTAACCCCTTGAATCTATTAACCTAAATGTGCACTCCAGTGGAGGACACCTTCTAGAGTAGTTTTGTTTTTCCCTGAGGGAATGCACATACAGACAATATTTATACATTTATTTTTATTAATTTGCAATTTGGTAATAAAAATCTCTGCGTTATTAACATGGGGTGGTTGTAAAGAGTCAATAGTAACATTTAGTGTTGATTTATGCACTACAGCTACCCCGCCTCCCTTCCTTATAGTGCGGTCTAGCCTGAGTATGTTATACCCAGGTGGTAGTACTTCATTGTCTGCAGTTGATGGTTTTAGCCAGGTTTCAGTTAGACTGAGTATGTCAGGGGAGTGAACAGCCAAGAAGGCATGCAGTTCATGTACTTTGTTATTTATACTTCTAATGTTTAGGTGACAGGCCAGGAGAGAGTTATGGGGTCGATTGATTGAAAGTGTATTTGTGGGGTTAACAGTACAGGAGGTATTATTATCAAGAGAGGATGGGCCAAGGTTTGGGTGGATGTAAGCATCCATTGTGAGTTTATAGTGTAAGCTTATAATAAGCTTCAGGAATTTCTTTATTAGTTTTGTATAGTGTTTTGATTTGGAGCTAATATATTTGGCCCACGTAAGTTGATGATTTTTACAGGCTAAAGGGTTGGATATATGGCACCTTGTTAGGTGTTCCATCATATTAGGAAATGCTTGGGTCATGGTTTGTCCTTTTGGGTAATGAAATCCGAGGTGGCCTTGATTTTCATAAAAGGTGATTAAATATGGAATAAGCATAAGGGTTAGTAAAGAAAATAGCAACATTGTATAGGGTGGTGACTTTGTGGGTTACAGTAACTATATTTCTTAATTGGTTTATCACCAGGGTGAGTGCAGAGATAAGAAAAGATAGTGGAGGAAGGGGCAGTGGAATTAATGAGTTAGCTGAAGCTGATTGGTTCTAAAATGAGGGGTGTGGTTTACTTGCTATAAATTTAGCACTACTGGGGGCAGGGGAGAATTGGGGGCAGGGGCCCAGCACAGCAGGGCTTAACCTGACCACAAGGTTTCTTCGAGCCTGAGATTGTAAGGTAAGTAGAATAGGGTTTTAGAGTAAACTGTTCATTATTTCTTTGGCTTTTTAGGGGTTAGAAATGTATTCTTTAAGGCTTAGAATCCATATTTTATAGTATGTTTACCTCAATTTTTATGCTAGTGGAGGAAGTCCTTGTTTTGTAGCCACCAGAAATCACTTTGCATAAGCTACTGTGAATTAGCCAAATATTGTAATAGGTTTAGGGAGATTAATTTAAATGTAAGGGGCTACCTAATAGTGCTGTAGACCCAGTTCAGCATATAATGAGTTACAATAAAGTGATTGTAAATATATTAACCGTTACAAGGTTTTAGTTTGTCGTAGGACAATACAAAGAGAGACTTTCAGTTAGGAGTCTGCAAGGTGGCGTCCTTCTAGTGTTGCAAGCCTTTCAGTAGGTCTGTTAGAAGGGGATAGCACCTGGGGATGAGATAAAATTAAGAAAATATGAGTAGCTGGATAATTAAAGACTTTAGGAATAAAATGTTCCATACACAGGGCAGCAGATATTACTAACAGTACTCACTGTTTATAGTGATGAACAGAAATGTCAAGAACTGTTCAGGTGGAGGGAGATTTAAAAAAATGAAATTTGAATTTATTATTAGATTGTATTACTTGATAGGGAAGTTTGTGAGCATACAGAATAGTATAAATCAGTGGTGAGGAAACAGAAGATTTAGTAGTGATTACATATTTACACGAAAAAGTAGTAGTGGACTAGACGGTATTATAACTGCATTATTTCCATCTAGTGCTAGAGAGGCATTGAGAAAAAGCTGAGTGTCAAAGACAGATAATAAATTAAGGGTGGAAATAATTTGGAAGATGAGTAACAGGGTAAAAAAAAGTTTTTAGGTTAAGCAAGAGTGTTAAGACAGAGTAAGCCGCGGTGGTGCAGTGGTAGCATTGTCGCCTCACAGCAAGACGTTTTCCTGTTCAATTCTCAGCTGGAGCGCCTTCTGTGTGGAGTCTGCATGTCTTCCCTGTGGTCGAGTGGCCTTTGAAAGACATGCGTGAATGGGCATGCCTTCGTTGAAGGTTGGGCGTCGAGCTGGCACATCGGCACCATAAAAATCTACTGCCAATCATTAGCAGACCGGAGTTCCGCTGTGGCGACCCCTAAATGGGAAAAGCCGAAAGAAGAACAACAAGAGTGTTAAGACAGAGATTGTGAAATGTTGAAAGACAAAAGTTGTCAAATCGGTGAGTAGCAGTGACCTTATACAGAAATACTTCAGATGGATCAGAAATATTTATTATATTTGCAGGTAATTTAGTAGAATCTCATGAGTTAAACATTTATGCTAATTAGTTAACAGGTGACAGTCAAAAATTATATTTAAAGTAAAAAGTTATTCAAGAATTGAACAATCTGTATGAACTGAAAAGAATTTCCTAAGATCAGTTTTGAAGGTTAGGAAGTTATTAGTTTACCTCGGTGAGAGTGGGACTGAGTTCCATATTTTAAAGATGTAAGTTGAGTATAGGCCATCTCCTGCTGAGTTACTGGACATTAGATGTTCAGAAGTTCATCTTGTGAACACAGTTGTTTTGATTGTGCACAATGCTGAATGATTCCAATCAGGGCATCGTTTTTGTGGATTGTGTACTATACTGAATGACACTATTAACAGAGTAAGTGAGATAATGAGGCAATTCAACCAGTTTGCTTGTTTTAGGGCGATACTTTATTGTAGCATTATTTTAGCTTAGATCTCAGTGCTCAACTCTCAGACTCCATGTAAGGTAGAGGCAGGTACAATAGTTTGCAGCACTGGCAAAGAGGTAGGATATGGCCCATGATACAGACAACACAATAAAACTGATGCATGCAACATTTCACTCAGGCTATGTCATACAGAAAACAGTGACTGGCCATTGTTCAGCAGACATTATCTTACCCACAGAGGTTACAGACACTAGCCTGGTTAACAATAGGAAAAATAGTACTCCTACTTAAGAGCAAAACTGCAAGCTATCCTAAAAACTATAGACCATACTTCCCAACCTTACCCAATTACTCGTCTTTTACCGTGTTTTCGGGTACAAATAAGGGGGTGCAACAATTCTCGAGTGCCACCCCTTAATTTTTGATTTCTTTCCTTCTTTTTTAAATTTTTTTTATTTTGTGCTTTTTGAGCTGACGTCATCACGTGCACAATGAGATCATCTCCATCAGCCTGTCAGAATTGAGCTCAAGGGCTCACGTGCATGCATTTCTGGCTGGCTGTTTGAAATGGATCTGTGAGCACAGAAACGACTGCCCTGGTACTGTGCAGAGCTGCTTGTGAGCTGATTTTAAGGTACTGCATGGAGCTGCTTGTGAACTGATTTATTTTATTTTCTTCTGTTGTTTGAAATGTATCTGCGAGCATGGAAACAACTGCTGCTCTGCTCTGGTACTGCATGGAGCTGCACCAAGTGGGAAGGAAACAATGGAGTTATCCTGCTTGTGAACTTGAGCTTAAAGTATTTTCTTTTCTTTGTGAACGGAGTTATTTCTGCAAATTCTGTTTGCAGAGTGCCACTTTTCATTATGTAGTGATCTGGACTGGTGTGTGTGTGTGTGTGTGTGTGTGTGTGTGTGTAAATGCCCCCAGGTGAATACACATGGTGGTTACAAGTACTCAGGTTCAAACCCTGTACCTTGGGTACTGGTAAAAAGAGCGTAACGTCCCTAGCCACCACCACTTGTGAATTTATGCCTCATTTTTGTTCTATTCCCCATTAAATCTGTGGTTTTCAGGATTTTTGTGGCAAATCACTAAAGGATTGAATTCACTAAATAATGACAGGCATTTAAATTTCACACTTCATATTCTTCAGAAAACAAATGGTAACACAAAACCTCTTGTTCTAGCAATTTTCTAAGTTTATAAAATCAGTATTTGGAATTTGTCCCTATTTGGGGGCTGTATTCCCCCATTATTGACTTTGTCCAGATTTTATGTGCTAAGATATGAGAGCTATGGTGAGAAATGAGAACTGAATTCTGTATTCCCCCATTATTGGCTTTGTCCAGGTGTTTTGTGCTAAGAGGTTGAGAGCTATGGTGAGAACTGAATTCACTAAATGATATCCATTTAAGTTTCAGTCTTCCTATCTTTCAGGAAACTGCTGATTTGGCATAGTGGTATATTGATCTAACTGTAGTGCACAGCATCCTGGGTCCAAGACTTGGCAGTGAAATGCATGGTGGTAACACAACATTTTATTCTAGCAACTTTCCAAAATTATACAAGCAATATTTAAAATGTGTCCGTGGTTTTTGGCCTTTTGCCCCCCCCCAAATAAAATGAAATTGAAAATAAGTGTGAAAAGCTGTGCAAGATGCCTATGGCTTACACTACTGCCATTCTATTTATTAATATATATATATATATATATATATATATATATATATATATATATATATATATATATGGGTCTACTACCGGAGATCGAAATAACTCTATTTTGAAATCCAGTAGTAGATGCCCACTAAGGCAAAAGTGCACATCACTGAAAGTGCAGTTTCACGAACACCACTAGAACGAACAGGCAATGTCCTCCACTGTGGTGCAGTAGTCACGGAACTTAGGGTTAGGGCTTGGGTCAAGGATAGTGGATAGCCCTAGTAGGTTTCCACCATCCTTAACCCAAGCCCTAACCCTAAGTCCGTGACTATCACACCACAGTGGAGGACATAGGTCCATGACTACTGCACCATGGAGGACATACAATTTCTTCCACTGTGGTGCGGTAGTCATGGACCTTAAGGTTAGGGCTTGGGTTAAGGATAGTGGATAGCCCTACTAGCTATCCATTATCCTTAACCCAAGCTCTAACCCTAAGGTCCGTAACAATTCACTCAAGTGGTGTTCGCGAAAGTGCACGTTCGGTGAAGTGCACTTTCGCGTTAGTGGGCATCTATTTACTGGATTTTCAAATAGTGTAATTTTGATCTCCGGTAGTAGACCCATATATATATATATCTATATATATATATATATATATATATATATATATATATATATATACACACACACACACATATATATATGGATCTACTTTTTAATTTCGAAAGCCTAAAATCTCGACTTTCAAAATACTGATCCCAAAAAATCGAGATTTTGGAATCTCGAAATTAAAACGTGCAACAAAAACAAAGCAACTAAAACAATGATTTTGCAGGGGGGCAAGCCCCCTGCACAGCCCATGCAACTTAAATATACCATCTCCAATATCGTGCTACAGTAAAGAGAATGGTAAGTGGAACAGGAGCATTGCTGTTCTCGTCACTGTAGTGCAATCTCGGAGTTGGTATATTTAAGTAGGGGGTGGGGGTGCAGGGGGTCTTGCACTTTTTAATTTCGAGATTCCAAAATCTTGATGTTTTGAGTTTGGTATCTCAAAACTTAGGATTTTGAGCTTTCAAAATTAAAAACTGGACCCATATATATATATATATATATATATATATATATATATATATATATATATATATATATATATATATATACATATATATAGTGCATTTGCGTGTGTGTATAAATTGGGCAGTTTTGTCATTATTGGTTCATGCATTTTGTTTCATTCCCTACTGGAAAAATGTTCAAACAAATTTAAAATGTGATTTTGTGTGTGTGTGTGTGTGTGTGTGTGTGTGTGTGTGTGTGTGTGTGTGTGTGTGTGTAAAACTAGACTTTTATGATGGAAATGTTCTAAATTAGGCAGTTTTGTCATTATTGGTTCATGCATTTTGTTTCATTGCCTAGTGGAAAAATGTTCAAACAATAAATTTAAAATGTGCTCTAACTTAAGTCTAACAAGTGTGTTGTATTATACAAGGAATATAATTTAATAAAGTCAGGAAGGTGTATTAAAGAACGCATGTATGTTTCTTGTTTTGTGTGCAAGGGGCCTATGATTTGAAAACAGCCTAAAGGTAATCTTTATCCACCATTGGCTAACACAGAAGGTCTTTGGATAACAAAGTTCACAGATGACTGCAAATTAGGAGCCATAATCAAAACTCCTAACAATGTGAGCATCCTACAAAAGGGCCTCACAGAGACAGATGCCTGGTATCAAAGCCATGGCTTCAAGCTCAATGCCAAAAAGTGCATTGTCATCCCCTTTGGTAAAATCTCTATACCCATGAACTACCACATAGGTGGCAGTCTACTTAACACCAAAAGTGTGATAAGAGACCTTGGGACACAGGTGGACAGTAGTCTCTCCTTTGATAATCACATCACCACAGTAGTCAGGAAATCTTTCTACATGGCACACCTCATCACAAAAGGTTTCTCATCCAGGAAAAAAGTGGTCATTGTTCCCCTCTACTCGTCACTCATAAGACCCATTATAGAGTACAACGCCCCTTTTGGTATGTACCTCACAAGACATCTACAACAACTGGAAAGGCTGCAGAAATACCTCACAAAGAGGATTACTGGCCTCAAACAGATGCCCTATGCAAACCGTCTCAAAAACTCCAGCTTTACTCTGTCACATATCGCCTACTCAGAGGCGATCTCTGCCTAACATACAAAGCTATGTCAAACCTAGAGCTGTTGGACATGCTCCACTTAAAGAAATCACAATCCCTCTGAGCTACATGCTCTAGGGACCTAAACCTTGTCACCACAATAAACAAAACATGCTGGAGGGATAGATTCCTGTCCCAGAGACTTCCCATACTCTGGAACAAACTACCTATGTATATCAAACAAAGCTCCTCATTAGCACTCTTCAAGAAAAATCTTGATGATTGGATGGGAGATAGGAAATTCATCCCGGGGATCACTTCTGTGGCTCTGCTTGACAGGGGCACAGGAAAATAATTTTCTTGGGTGGCAAAGGCCAGGGTACCATTTGGCTAGGCTTATATAGGCCCTAGGGCCAGTAGCCTAGTACCTAACTATGAACCTATGAACCTAGGTGGGAGGGTGGCTTAATGGCTAAGGTGCTTGCATTACAAACACAAGGTGCAGGGTTTGAGTCTCACAAGGGCAAATTGGCTAGGCTTACAATGGCTCGCAAGGGCAGTTAGCTTAGTACTAAACTATGAACTATGAACCTATGAACTGGCCAGGTGCATTTTCTTTGGATGTGGTGTGGGTTTCAATGCTTTTTCAATGAATGTGAGTTTCAAGGGCAGAGAAGTTTTAATGCCAAGTCTATTTTCATTGTGAGATGGTATTGCTTTGTTTAGCAGATATCTGTTAGTGTTTGCGCATTTTGCTATAAAATGCAAAAATAAAATCCAAATAATCACTGTAGAAGCAAAGCAGTATGCGCACATTAGTGTTTATGGTAAATGCGGTGAAATAGCCAGGTAATGGGACATTGGAATGGCTGCATGGGGACCCTGGTGCCACATTTTGATTGTCTGTTCTTCAGTTTGCTTTGAAAGTTGGTATCCCACAATTCCATTGGAGTGGGTGGGGTTATGTAATTATGTATGCAACTTTTATGTTAATCAGAATACAGATTTGTACCTATTTTTCATGGACCTTGTCCAGATTTTTGATGTTTTCAGGTTGAGAGGTATGCTATAGACCAATAACTTGCCTTCCCACAATGTATAAACTATACACTAGAATTGATGCCGACAGAGTTTATAGTCATTTAAAAAACAACCTCAGTCATGACAATAGAACAAAAGGGTAATAAAAGAAAGTCACATGGAACAAAGGATCATTTGTTGTTAAATAAAGTCATAATAGAGAACTGTAAAAAATGGGAAGAATCTAAGTATGGTATGGATGGACTATAAAAAAGCATATGACAGTATCCCACATTAATGGATAAAAGAGTGCTTAAAAATTTATAAGATACACCCTACACTGATCAAATACATTACAGTGACCATGAAATAGTGGCAAACCACTTTAAAATTAAGCCATGATAAAGGACAAATTATTATTCCAGGTATAATAATTCAAAGAAGGATATTCCAGTGTGACTTTCTGTCACCACTGCTCTTTTGTGTTGCCCTTACCCCGTCAGGCTGTCTACTTAACAGATTAGGTCATGGCTACAATTTATCTCCCAGAAAACAAAGTCTTTTTGTAGATGATTTAAAACTATATAGTTCATCATATGAGGAACTGAAAGCACAATTGCAAGTAGTCAAAATGTTTTCAGATGATATAAGAATGTCATTTGGTCTTGAGAAATGTGCAAAAGCAACCTTTAAAGGAGGAAAGCTGCAGCACCAAGAAGACATCAGCCTGGGACAGGAATGTGATATAAAAGGAACTGAGCAAGAGGGAGTGAATAAATATTTGGAAATTGACTAAGTATCAACAATAAAACATGAACAAATTCAAATAAAACTTAGTAAGGAATATTTTAGAAGACTTAAATTAATATTGAAAACAGCATTGACATCTAGGAACAAAGTCCAAGCTATAAATCAATTTGTTCTTCTTGTCTTTGCTTACAGTTTTGGAGTGATTGACTGGCCCCAAAATGTGTTGGATAGGTTGAACAGGAAAACAAGAAGGATGATTTATGCTCATTAGTGCATACCAAGAATATATATTCCCTGTTGTAAAGGAGGTATGGGCCTCCTCAAAATTGATTACATGTATAGATCTGCAATCGTGGGACTGCATACATATCTGATGACCTCACAAGACCCAAATGTAGTGAAATTTGAAACATGAGGAATAAGTCTGTGGTGACTTCCCTGATTAGTTTAGTTTAGCAGAAGCATATCGGTGTCAAGTGGGAATGGAAATCAAACCAGAAGTAGATAAAAATCAGGCAGCAACTAAATGCGCCAAAAAACAAAAGAAAGAATATAAGGTGAAGGATCAGATAGAAAGGAAAGAAATGTGGAAAAGCATAAATATAGTTGCAAGTATAGAAAACTCTTGAAACAACCTCATGTTGCTCAGGATCGCATGCAGGAATGGTTAAGGAGAGGTGAATTTAAACCAAAAGAAGAAATGTTAATATCGGCGGCTCAAGATAGCAGACTACGTACACTTTGGTTTACAAAGTCCACTCAAGATGTGGCAGAAACAGACAAATGTAGGTTTGTAAAACAGAATTGGAAACAGTCACACATCTTGTTGCTGGGTGTGATATACTAATGGCAGAAGGACTGTATACTGAAAGGCATAATAATATGGCAAGATTGTTGCACTGGGGATTGTGCAAACATTGTAATATAAAAGTAGTTGAAAACTACTAGAAACATGAGCGACAAAGCATCATAGAAAATGATGAAGTTTATATCACATGGGATCCGTTACCAACAATTCAAAAAATAGCTGCAAGGAAACCAGATATAGTCATCCATGAAAAGAAGACAAAAGTAGCATTGGTGATTGAAATTGCTACACCCAGTGACTACATTGTCTTATGTACAGAGAGACATAAATTCATAAAATATCAGGATTTACAGACAAAAACCAGGGCAATGTGGAAGAAGGACACCCATACAGTTCCAATAGTAATAGGAGCAATGGGTCTTATAAAAAGAATTTACAATCAGACTTAGATATGTTACTGATACACGTAATGCCATATCAATTGCAGGAGTCATTACTGAGCACATTGCGGGTGCTGCAAAGAACACTTCTGGCTAACATCAAAGATTGAAACAATACCAATTTCATAAACTTTTATCATACTTTGACTTAGGAATGGAGTCCATTCTCATTATGGTAATAGAAAACCAAAAGGCTTGGCGAAATTAAAATAAGTTACAGGGTGGTCATTGTACTGCTCATCACCATTTGCACAAGTAGAATGACAGCAACTCTACAACAACATCAAAAGGAAGAAACTGTTGCAGAAAAGAGGAAAATCCCAGGATGCAAAAAACTCCCTTACCAGCCTCAGTAAGAAGCTGAGATCCCTCATAAAATCCTCCAAAGCTAGTTACGAAAATAAAATTGCCAAAGATTCCAAAGACAACCACAAGGCATTCTGTAACTATGTCAAGAATCTAAATGGCAATGCTCAGATCTGCTCTGAGCTACAACAGAATGGCAATAAATATACTGATCCCAAGGATATTGCCAATATCCTGGTAGATCAATTCAGTGCCAACATCACCCCCCTCTCACCCCCTAAACAACCCATCTCAATACTGGAAGATTGCCAAATTCTGGTAATAGGTTCATAGGTTCATATGTTCATAGGTAGGTACTAAGCTATTGGTCCTGGGGCCTATACAAGCCCAGACAAAAAAGTACCCTGGCTTTTGCCACCCAAGAAAATTATTTTCCTGTGCCACTGTCGAGCAGAGCCACAGAGGTGATCCCCGGGGTGAATTTCCTATTTCCCATCCAATCATCAAGATTTTTCTTGAAGAGTGCTAATGAGGAGCTTTGTTTGATATAGATAGGTAGTTTAGTATGGGAAGTCTCTGGGACAGGAATCTATCCCTCCAGCATGTTCTGTTTATTGTGGTGACAAGGTTTAGGTCCCTAGAGCGTGTAGCTCAGAGGGAATGGGATTTCTTTAAGTGGAGCATGTCTAACAGCTCTGGGTTTGACATAGCTTTGTATGTTAGGCAGAGATCACCTCTGAGTAGGTGATATGCGACGGAGTAAAGCTGGAGTTTTTTGAGATGGTCTGCATAGAGCGAAACCTTTTGTGATGAGGTGTGCCACATAGAAAGATTTCCTGACTACTGTGGTGATGTTATTATCAAAGGAGAGACTACTGTCCACCTGTGTCCCAAGGTCTCTTATCACACTTTTGGTGTTAAGTATACTACCACCTATGTTGTAGTTCATGGGTACAGAGTTTTTACCAAAGGGGATGACAATGCACTTTTTGGCATTGAGCTTGAGGCCATGGCCACACAGGTAAAAAACACATTCTCCAAAGCTAAGAATACAGTATCCATGGGACCAGATGACATCCCTGGCTGTGTACTACATGAGCTACAAAATGAACTGGCACCTCACCTAAGTCTCATGTTTAATCATAGCCTCACCTCAGGCTTCGTGCCCACTGAGTGGCATACAGCTACAGTTATCCCACTCCACAAGGGGGGATCCACCTTGGATCTTGGGAATTACCGCCCCATCAGTCTGAAGAGCCTGATCTGTAAGGCCATGGAACGTATTATCATGGAACTTATAAACAAAGACATTGGCAACCTTCAAACACTGGACTCCACCCAGTTTGGGTTTGTGAAGGGACGATTTTGTCTGCTGAACCTGATTGACTTCTTCAAATCAGTCTGCAGAGCTGTGGAGGAGGGTAAGGTGGTCCACACAGCCTATCTGGACCTTGCCAAGGCCTTTGATACCATCCCCCACTCTGGAATCATAGACAGACTTACTAAGCTGGGCATTAATCCCTACGTCACTCAATGGGTTGCCAACTGGCTAAATGACAGAACCCACACTGTAAAAGTAGCCGACTCCAAATCCAGCTCCAGATAAGTGACAAGTGGAGTACCTCAGGGTTCAGTCCTGGGACCTCTCTTGTTTGGTATCTACTTCTCTAAAGTACAGGCCAACACTAAGGGACTCTGTTTAACAAAGTTCGCAGATGACTGCAAACCAGGAGCCGTTACTGAATCCCCAAATAATGTGGATACTCTACAAAAAGGCCTTACAGAAACAGATGCTTGGTGCCAGAGCCATGAGCTCAAGCTCAATGCCAAGAAATGTATAGTTATCCCCTTTGAGAAAAAACACGTACCCATGAATTACCATATACGTGGCAGTACACTAAACACAGAAAGTGTGATAAGGGACTTAGGGACACAGGTGGACAGTGGTCTCACCTTCGATAACCACATCGCCACAACAGTCAGGAAATCCTTCTATGTGGCACACCTCATCACTAAGGGCTTTTCATCCAGAAAAAAGGAGGTCATTGTCCCACTGTACTCATGCCTCATTAGACCCATTATAGAATACAATGACCCATTTGGTATGTACCTCTGAAGACATCTACAACAACTAGAAAGGCCACAGAAATACCTCACTAAAAGAATCACAGGCCTAAAGCAGATGCCCTATGCTGACCGCCTTAAAAAACTCCAGCTATAGTCTGTCACATATCGTCTACTCAGAGGCGATCTCTTCTTAACACACAAGGCCATGTCAGACCCAGAGCTGTTGGACATGCTACACTTAAAGAAATCCCAATCCCTCAGAGCCACAGGCTCCAGGGATCTAAACCTTGTCATTACAATAAACAAAACATGATGGACAGATAGGTTCCTGACCCAGAGACTCCCCAGACTCTGGAATAGACTGTCCATACATGTCAAGCAGAGTGCCTCTTTGGCCCTCTTCAAAAGGAACCTTGACGATTGGATGGGAAAAAGGAAATTCACCCCAGGGATCAAGTCAGTCACCCTGCTAGACAGGGGTCCAGGGAAGTAAATAGTGTGGGAAGAAATAGCCAGGGAATTGTTATGGCTAGGATTGTATAGGCCCTAGTGCTGATAGCCTAGTACCAACCTATGAAACTATGAACCTATGTTCATAGGTACATACTTGACTAATGATCAGGGCCTTTATAAGCCTAGCCATGCATTCCAACCTGGTTGTGTTCCTGTGCATCATTGGCTCAAGAGTCATATGATCAAGAGACATGATGGGAGAATGAGGTAGCCACTCATGCAAGTGTCATGTTGGGGGGAGAGAGGTAGCATGCGGGGAGTTGCCATGTCATGAATACTGGACAGGTGTACCATGTTGGTGATTTGGAGCTTGATGCAGTCTTCAAAAGGAATGACACAGTACTTCTGTAGCATTAAAGGAATAACTACAGTTGCCAGAGGTGATAATGATGCTGACTCCAGAAAAGTCTGCATACTTTGTATAGCTTAGTTGGCCTGTGACTGTCCTTTTTAATTCTGGATCCTCCAATAACCATCCCCTGAATTTCTTCCAGATGCATGATGGAGGGTGGTTACCTTTTGCCATGTACATGCACCCATAGATGTTATGAGAAGCAGCAATTTTCTGAGCCGCACTGGTTGCTCACTCTCCCAGTGCTATGAAGGTGTTGCATAAAAGCCAAACACCACACTCACCAGCTCTACCATGATGTGTGTAGATATATTTCAGTGACTAGTTACTCATCTGCACATCTGCTGATAGATGCAAAATGTCCCCAGGTCAGGGAAAGACCTGGCATCATGGTGGTAACGTCCACCATCACATGTCTCATCTGCAGTGTGTGCATTTATGTCAGAAACAGTGCAGCTGGCAGGTGTCATCTGGGATGGAGACACCTGGTTAGAGCTAATGGTAATAGGATGTCTTGGCCAAAATGCTGGACTGACTCTCCTGCATTACATCACATGTGGAAGATGTGTGTGAGGCCTTCAACATTAGCATTGTTGACAGTGTCACTGTGTCATTTGACAATGTCATGTGCATGTTGCCATCATCATAATCAGCTAGTGGTGACCTAGTGACATCAGGCAAGTATCATCCTCTCATGATAAACCCTTTGGGAGAAGACCCTGTGAATGTACAGATATAGCATACATGCGGCTGCACTGAAGCATATGCCTCAGACCCCCAAACACACAGCACACATAACTGTATATGACACAATCTGTGAATGCCATGTGAGCATATACATATCCTGAGGTGCAGGGTGTTGCAGTTGCAATTTGAACTTACCCAGAGATGTGATATGTTTGCTGAATATGATCCCCTCACATACAAATAACTGTAGACTATGGAAATGTACCTACTATGATGAACCTTGTGTGTCATCTAAAGATACCTGGGTAGTCAGTCATTCACATCTCAGCTCCAAAATCCAATCCACCTCAAGGTATGAGGTTCCACTTACCCTCCCCAGTCAGGGATATGAAAGATAACAGGATCTCTTCCATCACTACAAGTCATTTCTGTGTGGGACGGCTACCACTTGTGGTGGACATGTTGTTGGAAATGTCCCATGCCTTGGTATTGTCACATACTATGGTATTGGTTATCCTTCTGTTTACCAGTACAGCAGTCCTATTTTGGCCATCAACAGGACTGATGTCCTCCACCACTACCTGACATTCTGGTCCTGGAATGCTTTGCCTGTTTTATCTTTCTCAGGGATTTGTATGCCATGTGTGTCTGGACTGTAGTATCTCTTCAGTCTCATAGGTGGTGAAATTTTCCAGCTGTTTTTTTCTCTTCTAGGCCATAACAAGGTGTGTACATATGTGAGTGATCCATAAAGAGGATATGTATGCACATGACTGCCCTTGGCTCACCCATATGTATATGTACAATGCCCCTTCCCCCACATTTGGTGCCAATGTTCCTCCCCACTGTCATTTTTTGATGATAATCCCATCCTGTACCAACAGCATGACAGATTGATAGGCATGCTATCAGTGATCATAGTCTTATATCACTGTGTTGATCACCTCCATTGCTTTGTACATCTTTTATCTCCTTCTGCCCTCTATATGTATAACCCTAACTTCACCTGTGTACAGAGGTCATTGTGTCCCCTCTGTCATGTCCTGCCCTATGTGTATAATCCACAGTGAGCTCTTTCACAACTGGGCATGTACCAGTTATACCCTTCTACTGTTTACATGCCACAGGTTCCCCCATAGCTGGATATATAACTGGCATGTCCTTATGCAATGTTCCCTGATACAGGTCTCCCCCTACACACAAATACACACACACACACACACACACACACACACACACACACACACACACACACACACACACACACACACACACACAGACACACACACACACACAGCTGGACATGCATCTGTCATGTCCTTGTGCAATTCTTTCTGCCACAGGCCTTTTACCACAGACTTGCACATGGAACTGTCATACCCTGTGGCAAAGTCCCTTAAACAGGTTCCCCCTACCCCCAAAAACTAGACATGTACCTTTTGGCACTTCTGATGTGTGGCTTGCCACACTCACCCCCCCCCCTCACACACACACAACTGGACATGTACCTGTCATGCTTTTGCGCTGTGTTATCGACTATTGGTGATCTATACATTGCAGAAATAGATTACAAGGAATCTTGTTCTTCTTATGTATGCCTATATCAAAGTGCAATATCTTCTTCAGTGAAATCCTTATCTCTGACTTGATTACCTTAACACTGTCTCCAGCAGTATTGCAACCTCATTTTAGGCTGCACTAAAATAGGCATTATAATGCAGTAGGCTGATAAGGGAATTTAATACAATTATCACTTAACTGCTACTATAATGCATTGCACCATCACAGCCACGTAGCCTACTTGGCTCATCCCTGATTTTTTTATTTTTTTATGTACTAATGAGTCATGTGTACATTGTGTTTGTCCACAGAAATTGTTAAACTCATAGAACAGTGATTCTGTAATAGGGGGTTACTTAGGTTAGTGCATTGTTACTGACCCACAATGTCCATCATGTGATGTCTTAAGATGAGGCCACATGTATAGGCTATCATTCTGCTCTTTGGACAGCGTATTGAGTAGACGTGGTATCCTCAGATTCCAGGTTTAGCAGGGCTTCCTTTTGATGTGTTGTGAGAGAAAAACTCCAGGATTAAGTTTTGTTTTCTTGCTGTTTTGTCTTTGTTTCCTCTCTCCTTCTTTTCACAGATTCAGTGGTGTATACAGTTTTTCCTGCTTTCTTTTACAGTGACAGAAGAACATGAACACAACAGGGAAGTATGTCTCAAGAACACTGAACTCCACTGCCATCAGCAGGATGCATATACCATGAGCATTACTGCAATGTGCAATTGCACTTCCATTTGTAACATACATGGTACTAAAGTTTTGTATATTTTCTCTTCCTGTTTTTCTCTTTCATCTCCAAGTCCATCTGTGCTAGTGCCGGAAAAATGGAGGTGGACACATGGGTGAATGTAAGCTGATGTATTAAATACTGGGTTACCAATGGTCACCAAGTTTGCCTCTTAGCAGGGTGATGAAGGCATCCAACTGAAAACCAAAGGTTTCATCAAGGGAGGGGGAGCAAAAACTTTTCTATTGAGAGTGGACTGGAGGGATCCACTCAGTGGTCACTCAGCATGAAGTATGGAGGCTGGTTGTATCTAAGGTGTGCTGACAGTTGGATGCCTATCTGGATAACATTTGTACCTACTGCTGTGGCTGATAGAGTGGAATGACCTGCCTGCCCTGACTGTTGGGCCAACAGTAGCATAGCCTGTCAGAGATGCCATCTACACGGATGATTGATGTCTGGCTAGCTATCGTTTTGGCTGGCCTGATATCATCCACATAACTTTCTACATACACAGATGTTCTCCTTCCTAATGTGTCATTCCCCACATCTTGTCTGAGTCTTACCCTCCTCATCACCAGTTGTGCACCTTCTTTATGTCTGTGTTCCTCCACTTTTGTCCCCACTCTATGTGTTCATATCACCCATATCTATGTATGAGTGTCATATTTGATTGTTTACTTCTATAACTTTCCCTACTCCCTCTATTCTTTTCAGAAACGCAACACTCCTCATTACCTTCCCACCTACCCTACACACACATGAGCACACACACACACATATATATGTCTATATATGCATGTGTGGGGGGGGGGGCACAGCCCATTACATGGGGGGTGCAAGGAGGCTTGTATCCCCCATACACACACACACACACACACACACACACACACACACACACACACACACACTCCCCTGCTACTTAAATATATCAAGTCCGAGATTGCCCCCCTGCTTATACTAGGAGAAGAGTAATATGATTTGTCTTTTATTTGTTTCTGTATGTACTTGTGTTGGAATATAGTAAGTTTTGGTATCCTGTGTGTTTTCAGTATTTTGAGCTTTCAGTATTTTGAGTTTTCAGTATTTTGAACTTTCGTGATTTTGGTCTCAGGATTTTGGGTTTCAGGATTTTGGTCTTTCAGGATTCTGTAGCACTCCCATATATGTGTGTGTGTATATACATATATATATATATATATATATATATATATATATATATATATATATATATACATACATATATATATATATATATATATACATACACACACACACACATATACATATCAGGCACACACACATATGCATACATATATGGGCACTTGTCCCATAAACATATGTCATTCTGCCCATCAACTACAATCACTTCTTATGGGTATCCTTCTTTTATGCACACTTTGTAGACCAGGTTTGTTCTACTAGGTAAACAGTTTCTTTTTAGGGGAGATCCAAAGTGATATTCATACTGACTTGGGAAAAATTTCCAGGACATTGGAGAATTTCCCCTACTCTTTGCAGTAGGGGGGAGAGATTGAGTTACACATCCTGACTTCATGTTTCCTGTCCAGGCTTGGAGGCAACCAGGAGGAACAGGGAGAAAATATGGCTGCTGAAAGCCAAAGCAATTTGG
Source organism: Protopterus annectens (assembly GCF_019279795.1). Classification (NCBI taxonomy): domain Eukaryota; kingdom Metazoa; phylum Chordata; order Ceratodontiformes; family Protopteridae; genus Protopterus; species Protopterus annectens. Next base: position 1,269,224,161 of record NC_056726.1, read on the forward strand.
AAGTTAAATGTATTGAAAATGAAGAAAAAAATGGTAGAAATGCTACCATAAACGGTTTCAGGTGATGTGGGAGCAGAAAAAATGTGTGCTGATTGTGAGGAGCTCGGGAAGGAGATGGAGCCAAATGCAGTGGTGGAGATGGATTCAGAAGAAAAATTCCAGAAAAATCTGAAACAGCAGAAATGGCAGAAAAATGTGTTATTTCAACTCGACAGTCAGGAGAGTTGTGGGATGAGTATCTGGACTAGCTAATTAACCAGAGGGAGTCAGAAAGTGGAACTGCTTTATCCTAGAGTGACGTTATAGAAAAATAAGAGGGAGAAAATGAAATAAAGGATAAAAAGCCAAAGTTCCAGAAAAAAACCCTGTGCTCAAATGGTGGAAGAAGGAGCTAAGGAAAAGACAAAGATGAAGGCAGTGAAGAAAAAATATATTGTTCAGGTGAGCAATAAAAAAAGAAATAGTATGGACAGATATGAGGCATGGGAGCATTATTGCACCTCTGGCACTAAAAGCTGAAGAGATAAGAGCGTTCATTTTAATCAACAAGAAACTTTCTGTGACTTGTTTTTTGAAACTGGCCAGGCTATGGAAATTTTTTGGGGCCTATGAAAAAAAGAAAGAATACTTTCCAAGGTCAGAATATGTTGTGCAAGCCTTTTTCAGACGAACAAAAAGAAATTGTGATTCAATTTAGAACCAAAGTGGGACCAAAATAAACTGAAAGTATATTTGTTGACAAAATGTAAAGAAGTGGTGGACACTACTAAAATCTATGATGAAAGATGATTATGGACTTGGGGTTGGGAATGTGGGAACACTTTAAAATGGAAAATGACAATGTGATACACATACCTAGTATTATTGTGTACAGCAATAGAGGTTTTGTAAGGTACAGAGGACAACCAAAGACTTGTTATTTTTGTGGGAAAAAAGTAATCATTTAAGTTATATATGTGGTCAGACAGGTCCTAATGCAAAAAATGTGAAGTGCAATGTAAGAAATGTAGTACTACAGGACATTCGTGGTTAGAATGTGAGATAGAAATACAAGAAAATGAAAATGAAATTATATAAGAAAAAGAGAGAAACACACAACACAACAAGAAAAAAACATAGAAATGGTATTTAAATGTAAAGGGATAGAGAAAGAAAAAGAAACAGAGGCAGATGAAACAAGTGAATAAGAGTGGCATAGAGTAAAAGGCAAGAAAATTCAATAGAAAAAAGTTAGGGAAAGAAAAAGAAAATTTAAAAAATATAATGGTAAGAGAGAATAAGAAAGGTGAGGGATAAAACAATTATTCTAATAACTGTTCTATAAAGATGAAAATATTAGCTTTGAATATGAACAGTATGAATAATATTAAGAGAAAAATTAGTATTTTGCAATGGTATGCTGCAGTAGATACTCAAGTAATAGTATTAGAAGACTTTAAAATGCTAACAGAAAAAGAAAGGATGCAAACAGAAACACTTTGGAACGGTACTGTTATTTTGAATACAGGCAAAGAAACATATTCAAGTATATGTATACTATGCCAAGAAATATAAAAATATTAGATATTACCATATTTCCCCGAAAATAGGACCAGGTCTTATACTTTTTCCCCCGCCGAAATACACATTAGAGCTTATTATCAGGGTATCCCTTATTTAGCCCCCCCCCCCCCATACAACAATCTACATTTATTAATTTATTCATGTACAAAAATCGACATTTATTCATGTACACAAATTGACATTTATTCATATACACAAATCAATATTTATTTGGTACTTTTCTGTTATTGGACAATAGTTCTAGGTAACGCATTAACAGTTGTGTGAGAATTCTACATAAACAGTGCAACAAACATTTCAACTTCAGAATATCTACACCTTGGCTTTCAGAGTGCAATATTTCATGCTTAACAGAAAGTGCAGAAAAATCTCAATACATGTGTATTGGAGGAGGGGAATAAAGCAGGTGAATAACTGCCACTTTTTGAGTAGTGATGTTTTCTTTCTTCCTTACCCAAACCATAAGAGAAGAACGATAGAAAGTCATAAAAATGAAGTCTGGGAACTAGTGGCCTTACTTTGTAATTGCCCCTTAATAATGAAATAGGTTCATAGGTTCATAGGTAGGTGCTAGGCTATTGGCCCTAGGGCCTATATAAGCCTAGCCAAAAAGGTATCCTAGCGTTCGCCACCCAAGAAAATTATTTTCCTGTGCCCCTGTCGAGCAGAGCCACAGAAGTGATCCGCAGGGTGAATTTCCTATCTCCCATCCAACCATCAAGATTTTTCTTGAAGAGTGCTAATGAGGAGCTTTGTTTGATATAGATAAGTAGTTTGTTCCAAAGTATGGGAAGTCTCTGGGACAGGAATCTATCCCCCCAGCATGTTCTGTTTATTGTTTTGACAAGGTTTAGGTCCCTAGAGCATGTAGCTCAGAGGGATTGGGATTTCTTTAAGTGGAGCACGTCCAGCAGCTCTGGGTTTGACATAGCTTTGTACGTTAGGCAGAGATCGCCTCTGAGTAGGCGATATGCGATGGAGTAAAGTTGGAGTTTTTTTAGATGGTCTGTGTAGGCCATCTGTTTGAGCCCGGTAATCCTCTTTGTGGGGTGTTTCTGCGGCCTTTCCAGTTGTTGTAGATGTTTTGTGAGGTACATACTAAAAGGGGCATTGTACTCCATAATGGGTCTAATGAGTGACGAGTAGAGAGGAACAATGACCTCTTTTTTTCTTGAATGAGAAACCTTTTGTGATGAGGTGTGCCATGTAGAAGGATTTCCTGACTACTGTGGCAATGAGATTATCAAAGGAGAGACTACTGTCCACCTGTGTCCTAAGGTCTCTCATCATACTCTCGGTGTTAAGTAGACTACCGCCTATGTGGTAGTTCATGGGTACAGAGTTTTTACCAAAGGGGATGACAGTGCACGTTTTGGCACTGAGCTTGAGGCCATGACTTTGACACCAGGCATCTGTCTCAGTAAGGCCCTTTTCTAGGATGTCCACATTGTTAGGAATTTCGATTATGGCTCCTAGTTTGCAGTCATCTGCAAACTTCCTTAGCCAAAGACTTTCTGTGTTAGCCTGTACTTCAGAGAAGTAGATACCAAACAGAAGAGGACCCAGAACTGAACCCTGTGGTACTCCACTTGTCACTGGTCTGAAGACGGATTTGGAGTCTGCTACTTTCACAGTGTGGGTTCTGTCACTGAGCCAGTTGGCAACCCATCTTGTAACATAGGGATTTATGCCTAGTTTAGTGAATTTATCTATAATTCCAGAGTGGGGGATCATGTTGAAAGCCTTGGAGAGATCTAGATAGGCTGTGTGAACCACCTTACCCTCATCTATGGCTTTGGTGACAGCTTCAAAGAAGTCTATCAGGTTTAGGAGACATGATCTGCCTTTTACAAACCCAAACTGGGTGGGGTCCAGAGTTTGGAGATTACCAATGTCTTTGTTTATAAGTTCCATGATGATACATTCCATGGCCTTGCAGAAAAGGCTCATCAGGCTAATGGGGAGGTAGTTCCCAGGGTCCGTGGTGGCTCCCCCTTTGTGGAGTGGGATAACCATCACTGTGCACCATTCAGTGGGCACAAAGCCTGAGGTGAGGCTATAATTGAACATGGTACTTAGGTGGGGTGCCAGTTCATTCTATAGTTCATGTAGAATGCAGCCTGGGATGTTGTTAGGTCCCATGGATGCTGTGTTCTTGGCTTTGGAGAGTGTGTTTTTTACCTGTGCAGCCGTGATTACAGGAACTTTGCATTCTTCCAGTATAGAGATGACCCTTTTATGGGGTGAGAGGGGGGGGTAAAGTTAGCACTGAACCTATCTGCCAGGATGTTGGCAATATCAGTTGATTCTGTATATTTCGTGCCATCGTGCTGTAACTCAGAGCAGATCTGAGTGTTGCCATTGAGATTCTTGACATAGCTATAGAATGCTTTGTGGCTGTCTTGAGAATCAGTGGCGATTTTGTTTTCGTAACTAGCTTTGGAGGATTTTATGAGGGATCTCAGCTTCTTACTGAGGCTGACCAGGGAGCTCCTCCACTCATGGGATTTTACTCTCTTTTGCAACAGTTTCTAAATTCTGTTGTAGAGTTTGTTTGTGGCAGGGGACCACCAGATTGGTTTCCTTTTTTTGGAGGATTGCATCTTGGTTCTGTTAAGGATAGCATGATCCATGCACTCATGTAAGTGCTTATAAAGTGCATTTGTGTAGGATTCAACAGCTGTACCTCTATTGTCCGTCTGCATGGGTGTCATAAAGTTTGCCACTTCTGTCTTAAGAAGTGTGAAGTTGGCTTTGGATAAATTTTTTTACGGTGGTTTCCCTAATGGAGGTGGGGGAGGGATGTGGATGTCTAGGGTGATTAGCTTGTGTTTGTATCTAACCAACGAGGAATTGACCTCTGGTGTGGAACACCGGTCACCCATGTTGGTAATGACCAGGTCTAGGATATTGCTGCCCCTGGTAGGGGTGTGGATAAGTTGAACCAAGGCATTGGAATTTATGAATTCCAGAAAACATTGAACAAAAGAGTTGGTATGTGAGTAGTTTTCCCAGTTAATGGTGGGGTAGTTGAAATCGCCCATTATTAGGGTGTTGGGTTGTACCCTAATATTTTCCAGTGTATCAAGAAATGAGGAGTGGGAATCCTGGAGCATGATGGGGCATCTGTAGCAAGCTACAATTTAGATGGCGGTCTTGCCCAGAGTTAGTTGCACTTTGATAATCTTGGATGCATTATGCTGAGCAACTGGCCTGGAGGTGTGGATATCCTTGATGAATATGGGCACGCCTCCACCTTTAGTGCTTCGGTCCAGGTTAGGTGGCCGAAAGGTGTGGTATGAATTATAGCCTGGTAATTCAGGGGTGCTGCTTGGAGCCTTGAACCAGGTCTCTATCATTGCACAGATGTTGATGTTCTCCATTTTAAGGAGTGCCTCAAGTGAGTGCATTTTGAGGTTTAGACTTCTAGCATTGAGTAGCATTACCCACAGATTTTGCTTGCTTGTACCTGTTATGGTGGTGAATTTGTCATTTGAACTTTGCCTAAAAAAGGCACTATAGGGGTGGCAAGAGCCTTAGCCAGTATCCAGAATCCCAAGGGCGACAGGTGCAGGCCATCTCTGGCATAGCATCATGGTCTGTCGATCATGTCATCCCAGGCAGACAGATATCGGATCCCCTTAGAATGACACCAGAAGCTTAGCCAATTGTTGAAGTCAATCATTTTGTCCTTGTAGTGTGGTATCATTCTTGGTAATGGCAGGATGCTACTCGGGGCTAGGGTCATACCTGCCTGGGCTACAAGATTGGAGAGCTCCTCCCTGTATCTTTTTATGTAGTCCAGGGAGGTACGTCTCAGGTCATTCACATCAACATGGAAAATGATAGACTCATATTTGTACTTGTTGTGGAGTGAAGTGAGTGCGTGCATTATGTGGCGGATCCTGGCACCCGACAGATATCTGACAGTAACTTTCTCCTTGTTTAGCCTGGTGAGTGGAACATCAATGTGCCTGACTATAGAGTCACCTATGACTAGAGTGTTGGTTACGTTGTTATGCCTTATAGGCTGTGGTTGAGTGGCAAACTGAGTTTGTGGGCTATGTGTTATTTGGGTTGTGTTGGGGGGTGGAGGTTGCTTGCGTTTCTGCTTTGGAGGTCTCCACAAATGTAGGTGTGTGTTTTGTGTTTCTATGTGTGTGCTTTGGTGGTGTAGGTTTTGAGGGACTCTGTGATGAGTGTGGTGTGGTGCAAGTATTTACCTTCTCTTCTTCACTGTCTAGTCCAGTCTTGGGTAACGAGAGCTTTGCTTCCAGTTTGGCTATATAAGTGCATCTCTCACAGGTTGTAGTGTTGGGTGGTAGGAGGAGAGGGTTGTCTGTGTACATGAGGCAATTGCTGCATTGCCCCAAGATGCCCAGATTCATCAGGTAGACAGGAGAAAACACCGGGAGCTCACCTTTAGACATACCTGGATAGGTGCTTATTTATTAAGTACTAAAAACTGTTTTCCTCTAGACAATTGAGGAAAGTTGAGTGTTGTAGTAATTTGTAGCTTATTTAGTGCTTACAATAGGTTCTTAACAAGTGCTGAGCTCAAAGAAACAGATTTGAGAGCTAAAACTAAAAAAACTGGCTAGCTCTAAGGGAAAATTTGAAAAGCAGACTTTATGGCGCTGGGAATAGTTTAACCCTAGCCAAGCAGCGATGCATAAAGTGTATTTTTTTTAAGACAACAGCAGCAAATGAGAAAACTGATTTAAACAAATTAACCAATTAACCAATAAAAATCTAAAAACTGAGCCCTGTTCCAGCAGTCTTCGATCAGACAAGTTCTAACTGCACACTCCTGCCACTAGGGTGCAGGGGAACCTTCTCCGAAAAAAGTTATACAAACAAAGCTAGATTCAGCAGGTCTGAATCTAGTCTATGCTATAGCAAGCAAGGTGTACCAATTTCAGAAAAAAACAGTTCAAATAAACAGGCACAATAAGCCCTTAACCAGAAACTCCCAGCTCAGAGGGGCAGAATCTACCCTCTCCTCCCACAAGAGTGCATACCACACCTTCTTAATGTAAAATCGACAACTGAAAAGTGTACTTTGATTGGTCAAAGTACACAACTACACCCGTTCATTATCAAGTGCACACGTTTTATGTCCGTTGTCTGTACTTTGACCAACCAAAGTACACTTGCCTTTGTTACCTTAATACAATAAAGTCAAAAAACTGACAAGCGCTTGCTGGCAGCTGAAAGCAGAAGCAATCCATACTGTTGCCCCAGTAACAGAAAAGTTGTTCAAATACAGTCATGTCATCTTCTTCTGGAACATTATCATAAGTCTCCAACCCCCGAATTCCAGCCTGAATTTATTGCGACTCTGTTTTCTGTAGAACCATTGGCCCCAATCTGTCATGCCTAGCAATTGAGCTCTCCTTAAATGAGCACAGCTTGTCCATGTAGCCTGCGGGTAGTGCATTGGAAACACAGCTGTCAGTGATTTTATCCCATGAATTCTTCATCCTAGTCACGACCTCTTGCAGGCTATGCTTCACAAAGTTAACACAGATTTCTCTCCTTTCTATTTTCAATGTAGTCATTGAGTTCCATGAGCAAATGGTCCTTGAATGGCTTGTTTATTGCAATAACAAGAGTCTGGAGACAGGCAGTCATTCCTGTGGGAATTACTATTTGAACTATTCTTCTCTGTGCAAGGAAATTCTTCATGTCTTTAGCGCAGTGAGTGCTGGCTGAATCCCAGACTAGCAGACCTCTTTCGCCACCTCACAAAACAAGTGGCAGCACTACATCGAATCACTTCCTTATAACTGCTTGTGTGCACAAGGCTTTTTTGGTTTCAAGAATGTAAATGCCTGAAACACGTTCAATCTTATTTTTCTTGCCCTTACTAATGATTAGAGGTGGGGTTTTCTTTCCATCTAGACAAATAGCCAAAATACAGGTAACACGTGCACTTTTGTAACCAGTGGAGGGAAAGTAGAGTGACAAGGCACCCCTCTGATCAATTGTTGTTTGAGATCCTTGTCCCATAAACACTGCAGTTTCATCCATAGCAATCATGTTGGAGAGTTGGTATTTAGAAAAGACGATGACATCAATAAAGGAGTTGAATGCAAGTGCATGTTTAATAACTTCAGTATCTTCCAGCTTGAACAGTGTTGTTGATTTTCTTAGAGATAGTTCATATCACTGAAGGAAGCCATCCAGCCAGTGTTGTGATGCTTTGAATTCTTCTGGGGATATTTCTAACTGTGGTGCCATTGTAAGGGCAAATGCTTGAACATCAGCCCTGCGCACAACCAAAGCCTTTGCTCCCCTGTTAGCAATCCATTCACAGATAATGTCTTCCAGTTCAGGAAATAATGGTTGCCGAGCTGATCCACACTTGCACTTCTTAGCATTTCCCTCGTCCACCTGTTGACAGAGATTATTATACTCTGCTCACCATTTTCAGACCATTTGGAGGTCCAACTTCTTCTCTTTGCAGAAAGCCATCAGATTTTTTCCCCAGGAAGTCCTCCACAAGTCCTTTCTTTTACTCGACGGAATAGCTCTTTCTTTTTGCACTCATCTTGTCTGGGGGGGGGTGGTAATTGAAGACTTACGAAACAGGAGTGGCAACAAAAATGGTGACAGTTAAGAAGACACAACTACACCTGTTCGTTATCAAGTCCGCACATTTTACATGCATTGTCTGTACTTTGACCAATCAAATTACACTTGCCAGTGTTTATGGGCCAAGGATCTCAAACATCAAGTGTGAGTGAGGATTAGGGTTACAGTAAGAATTGTGGTTGACTCCTGGGGAAAGAATCTTATGACTTTCTGAAAGAGAAGAAATTAAGTATCCAAATTGTCCGAAAATGGCGAGCAGAGTACAATAAGCTCAGTCAACAGGTGTCAATAATATTATTATTTTATAATTCAACATGTCCGTCATGTGTTGTTGACTGTTTTAACTGGGGCTTATTTTTGGGGTTGGGCTTATATCATGACCACGCTGGAAAACCATGCTAGGCCTTATTCTCACTTTAGGTCTTATTTATGGAGAAATATGGTACAGTAGTAGAACTGGGCTGAATAACAGTAGTGGATATAAGATGGAAAAATATGTATAAAGACTAATAGTTTTATATGCACATGTGACAAAAAAAGAAAGAGAAGCAATGTTTAAAAGTATACCTAATTATGTCTATGTTAACATGGCTATAATAATGACTGGTGAATTTCATTGTAATTTGGGAAATAAAAAGAATAGTTGTGATGTTAAAATGGTTACTGAAATTATGAAAAAGTGGAAAATTAATATGGGAAAATAAACACTGGACTTACAAAAAAAATGAAATTAAGAGAGAAATTGATTATTTTTTATATCAGAAGGCCTAAAAATTATACAAAAAGGAATTAAATATAATGGGTTCTCTGATCATGTGGAGGTTTGGGGAAGAATTCATGACAATGAGGAATATATTAAGACAGGAATAGGCATAAAAAGAGTAAATGAAAAAGAGTTAGGAGAAAGAAAAGAAATTTCAGAATTATGGCAACAACATATCAGTATGAGAGATTTTTATGAAAACTGGACAAAAAAATGGAATACAAAATATTAAGCCAAGAAATATTTAAAGACTCGATAGAAAAGAAAAAGCATTTTATGAAAAAGAAAAAGAATTATAAAGAAGAAATTAGGATAAAGTTAATAAATTGTGATATAAAAATATTGCTTACAAGGAAAAGAAGAAGAAACAACACCATACTTATGTAAGATAGTAAAAGAAGGGAAGATAATTAGAGAATTAAAAAATAAAGGAAACAAGTTCAAAAACAAGACATATATGAAATAATTAAAGAATATGTATTAGATTTATATAGTAAAAAAAGAAAAAGAAGTTAACATAGAACAAATTTATAATGGTGAAAAATTAAATAAGGAAGATAAATATTTAGAGAGAAAAATAAATATAAATTAATAAAAAGCGATCACAAAATATATTAACATTAATTCAGCTACAGGTTTGGATGGAATTGAATATAGTATGTGTAAAGAAATGTATGACTGTCAAAAAATGGTGCTTATAGAAGTAATTGAGTGGCTAGGAAGAGTAATTAAGTATAAAGAAATTTGCACAGGTGTGATACAATTTATATTAAAGAAAGTAGATAAAGATGAAATGTAAATTGGAGACCAATTACACTGAATAACACAGAGTATATTTTTGTGAGAATAGTTATTAAAAGACTTCAATGCAAAATAGAAAGATTATGTGATCAGAATTTGCTTGAGAAAAAATGAAAGGGGAGTCAAGCCCTATTGTGGATAATAAGGGAAGTAATTGATATTATTAATAAAAAAGTGGAAACAAAAAATATCATAGGTGATGTAAGTAATGCATATGATAATATTTAGTCTAAAGCATTATGGGGTGTTTTACAACCATACAACATAAGTGAAAAAATATTACAAGTAATTAAATCACCATATGAAAAGAATTAAGTGAAATTTAATGTAAACGTTTGGATTGGGGAAAATTTGAAAATAGAGTATGATATAAAACAAGGATGTCCTGCAAGCAGTATGATTTTTGCTATAATCATGAGCACAGTAGAACGGAAATTAATAAAATGTCAAATAAGGGAGGATATAGAACAATGGAGATGATACAGTTACAAATAATGTATACTTACACTGATAATATTGCAGTAATAGCAAAAAATAAAGTCTGGATGGAAAAAAATAATGAAAAATTGAGTACACAGTTGAAGAAAATGGGTTTAAGCATAAATAAAGGGAAAAGCAAGGCATTTGAGTATGAAGGTAATTATTATAGGAGATATGGAATATAATGAAAAGAGTATAGATATTTTAGGAGTAATATTTGAAAGGACAGAATACTGACATGAAGAATGGGATAATCAAAGACATGATTGCATTCTGGAAAGACATACAGGTCTTCATAAAAAGAAAGCATATTTAATAAACACCATAATAATGGGAAATACAGCTTATATTGCAATTGTTTATATGATGCTAATAAAAAGTCTTTCAACTTTTCCCGGTTAGGGGTCACCAGAGCAGAACTCCGGTCAGCTAATGATTGGCAGTGGATTTTTACAGTGCCGAGTTGCCAGCCCGATGCCCAACCTTCAAAGAAGGCACACCCATTCACACACGCACCTACCTGCATGTCTTTAGACGTCACTCGACCATGGGGAAGACATGCAGACTCCACACAGATGGCGCTCCACCTGAGAATCGAATGGAAGAACCTCTTGCTGTGAGGTGACAATGCTAACCACTGCAACACCACGGCCTTGTTTATATGATGCTAATGAAATATGAAAAAGAAATCATACAGACATTTTTTTCATTTAGTTGGGGGTCAAGACTGAACCTGGTTAAGAGAGGAATTTTATATATCAAAGATAAAAAACGGGGATTTGGGTTTGATAAAACAATACTACATAAACATTTTTTTGCTTTTCTTGCTTTCTTTGCTTTTTTTTGCTTTTTTTGGCTGGGCATCTTGGGGCAATGTAGAAATTGCCTCATGTACACAGACAACCCTCTCCTCCTACCACCAACACTACAACCTGTGAGAGATGCACTTATCTATCTAAACTGGAGGTAAAGCTCTCTCCAACCAAGACTGAACTTGACAGTCAAAACGAGAAGATAAACACTTGCACCACACCACACTCATCACATAGTCTCACTAAATCTACACCACCAAAATCCACACATAGAAACACAAAAAAAATTGCGGTAGCTCTCAATAATAATTTGCTCAAGCAACAGAGACCTCCAAAGCAGAAATGCAAGCAACCTCCACCCCCAACACAACCCAAATGACACATAGCCCGCAGACTCAGTGTGCCACTCAACCACAGCCAATAAGGCATAACAACGTACCCAACACACTAGTCATAGGTTACTCTATAGTCAGGCACACTGATGTCTCACTCACCAGGCTAAACAAGGAGAAGGTTACTGTCAGCTGCCTGTCAGGTGCCAGGATCCGCCACATAACCCACGCACTCAGGTCACTCCACAAGTACAAATATGACGCTGTCATTGTCCATGTTAGTGTGAATGACCTGAGACATACCTCCCTGGACTACATGAAAAGAGACATGGAAGAGCTCTCTGATCTTATATCCCAGGCAGGTAAGACTCTAGCCCTGAGTAGCACTCTGCCATCACCCAGAATGATACCGCAGTACAAGGACAAAATGATTGACTTCAACGATTGTCTAAGCTTCTGGTGTCATTCTAAAGGGATCCAGTATCTGTCTGCCTGGGATGACATGGTCGACAAATCACGATGCTTTACCAGAGATGGCCTGCACCTGTCACCCCTGGGATGCCAGATACTGGCTAAGGTTCTTGCCGCCCCTATAGTGCCTTTTTTAGGCAAGGTTCAAATGACAAATTCATGACTGTAACAGGAACAGGCAAGAAAAAATTGAGGGTGATGCTACTCAATGCTAGAAGCCTAAATCTCAAAATGTACTCACTCGAGGCACTCCTTAAAATGGAGAACATCGATATCTGTGCAGTGACTGAGACCTGGTTCAAGGCTCCAGAGAGCACCCCTGCACTACCAGGCTATAACTCATACCACACTTTTCGGCCATGTAACCTGGACTGGAACACCAAAGGCAGAGGTGGATCCATATTCATTAAGGATACTCTATATGCATCTTCAGGATTGCATGGACCGTGCTATCCCAAATAAAACCAAGACTCCTTCCTCAAGCAAGAACAAACCAGTTTGGTGGACCCCGGCCATAAGCAAACTTTACAATAAAAGGAGGAGACTTATACAAAAAAAGGCCAAATCTCAAGTAGAAAAATCATCCCTGATCAGCATTAGTAAGAAATTGAGGGCCCTCATCAAGTCAACTAAAGGTAATTTTGAAAAGAACGTTGCCAAGGATGCCAAGGATAACCATAAGGCCTTCTATGGCTACGTCAAAAACCTAAATGGGAATGCTCAGGTCTGTTCTGAGCTAGTACAAAATGGAACAAAATACACTGACCCTTCTGCCATTGCCAACATCTTGGCTGACAGGTTCAGTGCAAATCCCCCCCCCCCACACCACCTACAGGGCCTATTACCATTCTAGGGGATTGTGTAAGTCCAATTATTACTGATACGTTGGTTAACAAGGCTCTATCTAAAGCTAAAAACACTGCCTCCATGGGACCAGATGGTGTCCCAGGCTGTGTCATACGCGAGCTCCAAAAGGAATTAACCCCGCATCTTAATACCCTGTTCAGTCTCAGCCTCTCCACAGGATATGTACCCATAGAATGGCGCATGGCAATGGTGGTCCCGCTACACAAGGGTGGGGCCACAACTGACCCTGGGAACTACCGACCAATAAACCTGACCAGTCTGATCTGTAAGACTATGGAGCGAATCATTATGGAACTCATAAATGGAGAGATTGGGAACCTCCAGTCACTGGATCCCACACAGTTCGGCTTCGTCAAGGGCAGATCATGCCTCCTGAACCTGGTAGATTTCTTTGAGACAGTTACTCAGGCTATAGAAAAGGGAAAGGAGGTACACACGGCTTACCTTGACCTTGCTAAAGCATTTGACACCATTCCCCATTCAGGTATTATTGATAAGCTCACCAGCCTGGGCATAAACCTTTACATCACAAGATGGATCGGAAACTGTCTCTCAGACAGATCCCATAAAGTAAGAGTAGTGGGATCTATGTCCGAATCCAGACCAGTAATGAGTGGTGTGCCTCAGGGCTCTGTCCTGGGGCCCCTCCTGTTTGGCATATACTTATCAGAAGGACAGGCAAGCACAGAAGGGCTGTGGCTGACTAAGTTTGCAGACAACTGCAAACTGGGTGCTATAATAGAGTCTCCGGCTGACATGGAGATCCTCCAGAAGGGCCTAAATGAGACTGATGCATGGTGTCAAAGCCATGGTCTCAAGCTAAATGCAAAAAAATGCGTAGTAATCCCCTTTGGAAAAAACAGAGTACCCGCAAACTACAACATAGGAGGTAATCCCCTGAAATCTGAAGAAGAAATAAGGGATCTAGGGACCCAAGTAGATAGTCAGCTTTCCTTTGATAACCATGTTGCCAAAGTGGTTAGAAAATCCTTCTATGTGACCCATCTGATCACAAAAGGGTTTGCATCAAGATCTAAGGATGTAATGGTGCCCCTCTACTCTTCCCTCATCAGACCAATTATTGAGTACAATGCACCAATTGGAATGTACCTGGCTAGACATCTCCAGCAGCTGGAGAGACCACAAAGGTACCTAACCAAGAGGATTACTGGCCTCAAACAGTTCCCCTATGCAGCACGATTGAAAAAGCTAAGACTGTTCTCTGTTGCATACCACTTTCTCAGAGGCAATCTCTGTCTAACGTACAGAGCCATGTCCAACCCAGAATTGTTGAACATGCTCCATCTTAGCAAAAGCAAATCTACTCGAGCTACACGCTCTAGGGATATAAACCTCAACACAACAATGAATAGAACATGCTGGAGGGATAGATTCCCTTCACAGAGACTTCCCTTACTATGGAACAGGGTCCCGATCTACATAAGACAGAGCCCCTCACTATCACTCTTCAAGAGGAACCTTGATGAGTGGATGGGTAACAGAAAGTTCACACCGGGGATCACACCAACAGCACTACTAGATAGGGGACAAGGGTACTAGCTGCTAGTACAAGGGTCTAGGGAACTACTAAAGGGGCGGTGAATACCGAACAACGTGGCTGGGCTAATATATGCCTTCGGGCAGATAGCCCAGTACCAACCTATAAACCTATGAACCTATGAACCTATATCCACACCTCCAGGCTAGTTGCTCAGCATAATGCATCCGAGTTTATCCAAGTGCAACTAACTCTGGGCAAAACTGCAATCCAAATTGTAGCTTGCTACAGATCCCCCACCATGCCCCAGGATTCCCACTCCTCTTTTCTTGATGTACTGGAAAATATTAGGGTTCAACCAAACACCCTAATAGTGGGCGATTTCAACTTCCCCATCATTAACTGGGAAAACTACTCATGTACCAACTCCGTCACTCAACGCTTTCTAGAATTCATAAACTCCAATGCCCTGGATCAATGTATCCACATCCCCACCAGGGGCAAGAATATCCTAGATCTAGTCATTACCAACATGAGTGACTGGAGTTCCACATCTGAAGTCAATGCCTCATTGGTCCGATCCGACCATAAGCTAATCACCCTAGATATCCACATCCTGCCCCCACCCCCCCCCCCATTAAGGAAACCATGGTAAAAAATTTCTCCAAAGCCAACTTCATGCTTCTTAAGACAGAAGTTGTGAACTTCATGACACCCATGCAGATGGGCAATACAGTTACGACTACTGCACTTTATAAGCACTTACATGAGTGCATGGATCGTGCTATCCCAAACAGAACCAAGACACTATCCTCCAAAAAAAGGAAAACAATCTGGTGGTCCCCTGCCATAAACAAACTGTACAACAGAAGGAAGAAACTGTTGCAAAAGAAAGTAAAATCCCATCAGTGGAGGAGCTCCCTGGTCAGCCTCAGTAAAAAGCTGTGATCCCTGATAAAATCCTCCAAAGCTAGTTATGAAAACAAAATCACCACTGATTCTAAAGACAACCACAAAGCATTCTATAGCTATGTCAAGAATCTCAATGGCAACACTCAGATCTGCTCTGAGTTACAGCACAGTGGCACTAAATATTCAGACCCACCTGATATTGCCAACATCCTGGCAGATAGGTTCAGTGCTAACTTTACCCCCCTCTCATCCCCTAAAGGGCCCATCTCTATACCGGAAGAATGCAAAGTTCCTGTAATGATGGCTGCACAGTTAAAAACCACACTCTCCAAAGCCAAGAACACAGCATCCATGGGACCAGACAACATCCCAGGCTGCGTTCTACATGAACTACAGAACGAACTGGCACCCCACCTAAGTACCATGTTCAATCATAGCCTCACCTTAGGCTTTGTGCCCACTGAATGGCGCACAGCGATGGTTATCCCACTCCACAAGGGGGGAGCCGCCATGGACCCCAGGAACTACCACCTCATTAGCCTGACGAGCTTGGTCTGCAAGGCCATGGAACGTATCATCATGGAACTTATAAATAAAGACATTGGTAATCTCCAAACTCTGGACCCCACCCAGTTCGGGTTTGTAAAAGGCAAATCATGTCTCCTAAACCTGATAGATTTCTTTGAAGCAGTCACCAAAGCCATAGACGAGGGTAAGGTAGTTCACACAGCCTATCTAGATCTTGCCAAGGCTTTCAACACCATCCCCCACTCTGGAATTATAGATAAACTCACTAAACTATGTATAAATCCCTATGTCACAAGATGGGTTGCCAACTGGCTCACTGTCAGAACCCACACTGTGAAAGTAGCAAACTCCAAATCTGACTTCAGACCAGTGACAAGTAGAGTACCACAGGGTTCAGTCCTGGGTCCTCTCCTGCTTGGTATCTACTTCTCTGAAGTACAGGCTATCACAGAAGGTCTTTGGTTAATGAAGTTTGCAGATGACTGCAAACTAGGAGCCATAATCGAAACTCCTAACGATGTGGACATCCTACAAAAGGGCCTCACTGAGACAGATGCCTGGTGTCAAAGCCATGGCCTCAAGCTCAATGCCAAAAAGTGCATTGTCATCCCCTTTGGTAAAAACTCTGTACCCATGAACTATAACATAGGCGGTAGTAAACTTAACACCGAAAGTGTGATAAGAGACCTTGGGACACAGGTGGACAGTAGTCTCTCCTTTGATAATCACATCACCACAGTGGTCAGGAAATCCTTCTATGTGGTACACCTCATCACAAAAGGTTTCTCATCCAGAAGAAAAGAGGTCATTGTTCTCCTCTACTCATCACTAGACCTCATTAGACCCATTATAGAGCACAACGCCCCTTTTGGTATGTACCTCACAAGACATCTACAACAACTGGAAAGGCCGTAGAAATACCTCACAAAGGGGATTACCAGCCTCAAACAGATGCCCTACGCAGACCATCTCAAAAAACTCCAGCTTTACTCCATTGCATATCACCTACTCAGAGGTGATCTCTGCCTAACATACAAAGCTATGTCAAACCCATTGCTGTTGGACATGCTCCACTTAAAGAAATCTCAATCCCTCCGAGCTACATGCTCTAGGGACCTAAACCTTGCCACCACAATAAACAGAACATGCTGGAGAGATAGCTTCCTGTCCCAGAGACTTCCCATACTCTGGAATAAACTACCTGTCTATATCAAACAAAGCTCCTCATTAGCACTCTTCAAGAAAAATCTTGGTGATTGGATGGGAAATAGGAAATTCATCCCGGGTATCACTTCTGTGGCTCTGTTAGACAGTGGCACAGGAAAATTATTTTCTTGGGTGGCAAAAGCCAGGGTACCCTTTTGTCTAGGCTTGCATAGGCCTTAAGGCCGATAGCCTAGTACCTACCTATGAACCTATAAACAAGTTATGCAGTATCTAATACAGGAAAATCTGCTTGCACCCACTCAACATGGCTTCAGACCCATACATAGCACCACTACAGCTCTATTATCCTTCCTCAACACAGCCTCTATAGCCATGGATGACCATAAACTTATTTCTTGCCTATTCTTCAACCTCTCAAAAGCTTTTGACACTGCCTCACACTCTCTTCTGCTGCACAAACTGCATAACCTCAACTTCTCCTCTAATACTGTTGCATGGTTCTCCAGCTACCTTACTGATTGATCTCAATCAGTGAGATGGCACTCTGCACTCTCCCCTCCTCTCCCTGTCAAAATGGGTGTACCACAAGGGTCTATCCTAGGGCCTTTACTTTGTAATATCTTTACTAATCAGCTCTATACCTCCTGTCCTCAGTCATCTTTAGTGCAATACGCAGATGACTCTAGAGTCATCACCACAGTCAACTCTCCCTCTAAGCTTTTCTCAGCTGGCTCTTCAACAACCAGCTCATCCTTAACCATAAAAAAAAACAAAGCTGTTACTCTTCCTACCTAAAATGTTCATAAATATTAAACCCTCCTTCTCCATACAGTCCCTTAATAACACTCCCATTCAGGTACAATCCAGTACTAAGCTCTTCGGCATAACCATCGATAATCAGCTTAAATTTGACTTGCATGTTAATAACTGTATCAAAAAGACACATTCAAAACTAGGGCTCCTTTACCGTAACAAGAAATTCCTTATCTCTGAAGCCAAGATTACTCTATCTCTCTTACCTAACTTCTACCCAGTCTAATGTACAATTCTCAAATTCTCACAAATCTTAACTCAGCACTCCTGACCAAACTCGAAATCTACCTACAACAAGGTAGCTAGATTTACTGCCCAACAAACCTACAAATCCCATCACTGCCTCTCTCTAAAACACCTAAACTGGCTTGAATTACCCCACCAGCTTCTTCTCTCTCAGTTCCAGATCATCCATTCTATCCTATACCAGCCTTCCTACTGCCCAGCACTATCCCTTCTCATCTCCCATTATTCTTCCTCCAGATCTCTTTGAAGCTCTAACCAAGACCTACTACAAATCTACAAACCCAAGTCTAAATTTGGATGCAACATGTACAGCTATCACCCCACTATTGCCTGGAATAGGCTCCCACTAGAAATCAGGACCCTTACACATCCTAAACAATTTAAGGCAGCCACCAAAGAGCACTTTAAAAGTCAATGGCCCTGCAACTGCACTCTCCCTCCTTAACATCCCCTACTTCTCATACCTTAATCTACTTTCTGCCCTTAACTCACTTTTCTCACTAGCTCTCTCTAATCTTCCTTGACTAGTCTTTCTACTGTCTTCTAAAATCTATTAAGCAAATTGCCTCAGGGAAACATTCTATTGTAATTGTCTTGCCTTCATGCAACTACATCATGATAAAACTGGGTTTTTTAACCACTTACCCCAAAAACTATATTCATCTTAATGACATATTTCTTTTTATACATATTGAAATAGTTATGCTATACTCATGATTATTCACACTGTATAACATTGTATTGCTACTTAATACCTTGTAATAATCCTGTAACATTGCTGTTTAATGCTAATTTATAATGAAAATTGTATAATATGTTGAAGGTTTTCTCCCCGGGCCTCTGCTGAAAAAGGGCTCTTCAGCTCAGTTGGACAATCCTGATCAACAAATGCATAATAAATAAATTAAATAAATAAATCCAATTGTGCATGCAACCTCTTTAGGTATGTATAAAGTACTAAAAGGAATAATTGAAAAGAATTAAAATTTGACAGAAGCAATAATATATTGTAAATATAGAGATATTTGGGAAGAAATGGAAATGAAAAAAAAGAAGTAAAGCTGTTATTAGTGAAGAAAAGAAAGAATTTTACAGTAAAATTGTATTGTGGAAACTAAAAAAGAATGTGATAGAAAAGAACAGAAAAGAATGTTATGTTAACATTATACTATCCTTTTATTTGATGGATGCATGGAAAGAGTTAGAAAGAGATAAGAAGAATGCAATAATGATTTTTTGTGGAGGTTGGAAAATAACCAGTGGGGCCACATATGCCTTACAAGAGAAAACAGGATAGAATACGTAATAAATGTAAAGAATTGGAAACTACAGAATATGTTTTTCCTTTAAATGCGAGAGAATTCAAAAACTGTGAAAAGAAGTATTAAACATGATTTGATTAAAAGTTACTTAAATTTTGAAATGTTAAATATGGACATGATAGAGTATGGGTTTTATGGGGCAAGATCCTACAATGAAGCTAAGAAAATGGACAGAATCGTATTCTATATAACATGGACTATATGGAATGAAAGACTTGAAATCAGATACAATGGAAAATGAACACTGACAAAAATACTGGAAAATGTGATTTTGGCTGTGGGTAAAAGAGTGGGGGAATACTTCAAATGGAAATATCAATGTATTGAATGATAAAATATGTAAATATTGTAAATATGTAAATATGTAAAAATATGAATTATATAAATTGCATGTAAATATGCAAAATAAGTATAGTGGGACCTGCTACCACCAACTCAAGCAAATTGGACCATTAAACTTTATTTTGCACATGAACACGCTTAGCTTCATGAATGCTTATTTACCTTTCTTGTCACATTGATCACATGAGGTATCCTAGTGTTGCTCCTCCACTACAGTTTCCCAGCACAAATGCTTCCTGTAACGTCATGGTACTTATTTATTATGTAGGCCTTTTCTCAAAATATTACCATTATGCTAGCCTTAGTACATGTCTAAGCATCTATGAGCCTTGTTACAGTATGGAATCCATGATATTTAACATAGACCTGTCAGGGAGTGAATGTTTCTCCACACCATCCATGCCTTTATTGTTGTTTGCTTCTTTATTTACTTATTTATTTTTGTTTTCATTCATTCATGTAGATTTGTCTGCTGCTTCAGTTTAATAATCCTGGAGTTAAACCTGTCTACATGGTAGAGTTAATTTATGACTACATGCTTGAGACTATGAATGTCATGTTGAGCAATAATCAAAACCCTACACTGAATGCTGGAATGCTGAATACCAGCATGCCTGATGTGATGCCCCTGCACTGGGTCAGTAATTAAGGAGCCTCAGTCCTCACCACTGACAACAGCTAGGAGACATACACATTGAGAGGATGACAAGTACACACATAGTACAATTTCCCTTAAGATTAAACAGAGATCACAGTCAGTCTGGGGCTGGTTTCTCCAGATCCCTAATAAGACTCACCACTGGCACAGCTATAGGGTTAAGGTCTCAGCTGAGGGGCCAAGCCAATACCTCCAGCACCTTCTCTGTCCAACCAGTGCTTTGTGTCCCTGCCCAAGTAGCTGAAACACTCACACACTTTGAGATTTGATTTATATACAAACACACACATACAGACAGACAGACAGACACACACACACACACCTGGGGAAAGCTGGCACAGGTTTACTAGCTATGCCCCCTTCTGCCCAGGCTATAAGGTAGTTTCCACTACCACTAACCCCTACTTATCATCCACTATAAGGCCTGATCCTACTGTGTAATGTTACTATTAATCCAAATAATAGGCTGACCAAGATTTGCAAGGTTATTTAGGAGTGGCCTGTACAGTGTCACCAAATACATATGCAAGTACTTTAAGAGCTTAAATATGTCTCATAAATATCAGCCACAAAGCTAGGTTTAAATATATTTAATGATAAATACTAAAAGAACAAGACAATACCCAGAAAATAAGCACAGTTACTTTAGAGTTCAAAATCACAGGAAATATTTTAAAACAACATTGCAGGACAGTCTCAAATAAATACAGAAAACATCTAGGCTAATCTTTACTATATTCCTAGCTATATCTAAAAGAGATACTATGCCCTACATCTTACTTACAGCAAGGCAAGTGCAGATGGTGATGATGAGTGGATGTTCTTGATAGGTCCAAGACAAAATACAAAATGCCCTCTCTCTCTGAGTGAGTTTTTAAATCAATATCAAATATTACTGCTGGGTTAGCTTGGATGCCATCACTTTTTGTCACCTAACTTCAGTTCCCAGGCTAAAACAGAAACTAACAGAATTTAACATCTCTGTGTTAAAAATACATATGTCTCAGATATTTGCAGATCTTGGAAGTCGTAAAACAATAAAACACATTTTAAACCTAGTAATTACTTCTTTTTCAAGACAATACAAAAACTTCTAGCTCTAGACATTGTGTGTGCTACACATAAACTGAGAGAGAACTTTTATAGCACAATTGTAAAGCAATCTAATGTCAATGTATTTTCTGTTCTAAGTCAGCAGGGCATGCTGTGGTTACATTTTAACTCAGTACATAACATACAGTTCTGTATAAATCCTATTAGTATATTCACAAATGACATAGAATTACTTAGAAAATTCCAGATAGCTGGGCTGGCAATATTTCCCTATATTACACCTGAAAAAACATGCCAACTACCAAAACTCCCTACCACATCAGACCTATAATCATGAGTTAACATGGGAACTGAAGTGGGGCAAGTTTGGGCATTCTGTAAGGTCAGTATTTGGTATTCTAAATGTCAGTATTCAAGGTTTTGTACAGCTCAACCTAACATTCAAAGTCTCAGGCATGCAATTTTAACCCTCTAAAGTTTTATGAATTAGAATGGGGAGTGAAGTTTATAAGGGAGAAGATCTGAGTGTTTGGGTGTGACTTTAGGATTATGACAGGGCTCAGAGAGGTTTATGGGCTCTTACCAAATGTTTCTATGGGACCTGGAATGTTCTAATCATGTATCTTCTATTTCATACAAATACCTAAGTAACAAAGCCAAAGGAAAGCTCACTACAGGACTAGGGACACAGAGCTCTGAGTGAGGGTCATCAGCAAACAGTAATCCATGTATCAAAACAGAAGTACTACTAATACTGAAGGACCACTAATGGTGAGCGCTTGTAAGGCTAACAGAAAAACAAAAAGACAAATTCCATATTGGATATCCTCATAGACCAAGACAAAAGTATAAGAACTTCCTATGTTTGTGGAATACATTGATGTGAGAAGAGTAACAGCCAAGCTAACAAGGAAAGGATAGTTTGAACTGCCATGAGCTTGGCATCTTACACATGAAAGCTGAAGACCCTCAAATATGGGGTAAGTCTGAACTCAGTTTTTTTTTTGTTTTGTTTTTTTTTGCTTTCTTTATAGAGAGAATACAGAAATGAGCATAGACCCAGATCCATGTTTCTGTGCTAGATTCCCTCCTGAAGAATAAGCCAAGCCTGAAATGTTATGATTAAAACATTAATTCATCTCTTTTTGTAGGCTTGGACTGTGGAGTAGGCTTTCTCAAACTCCAGAAAATGTTCTTATCTTCTGAGACGTTATGGATCAGAATGTGAAGTGGATATGAATGCTGATGTGATTTGGCAAGCAAGGATCCATGCTTGGTTGACCAACAAGTAGGCTTGGACTGGAGGTTGGCATAAAGGATAAGGTGTTTACCTTAAAGACACAAGGTACAGGGTTTGATTCTCACATGTGGTAATTGGCTAGGCTTAAAATGGCCCACAAGGGCAGTTAACCTAGCACTAACCTATGAACCCGAGCTGCTTACCCTTGTACCCTTTACCTCAGATCCCACCTGTGTCCTGCTGGACAGGGAAGACAGGTGCTGACTTTGTGGGAACATAGGTGAAATTCTTGACTAGGCTTATAAGGGCCTCTAAGCCAATAGCCTGGTATCATCCTATGAACCTATGGAAAAGTAGCCTGATATCTATGATGTTTTATGACTTTCTGCAGGCTGTGTGGTTATCTTGTATTAATATATGTGAATGCCATGGGAATAGAATCTAAGGTGCACTGACCTTAGACCAACTAAACCATGCAAGCAAGTGAGTACATAAAACAAGCTGTACAAGAAGTGAGCACAAACATCTGAGCTCATGCCAACTCAAGTCAGCATGCTTTAGCAAATATGAAATGAGATCACAGCAAATGAGCAACAGAAAGTAAGTCCACTCTTGCAAGACATATCAGGATTCCTTGTCTCAGCTTCTTGTGTAGACAGATGTGATAAAGTGCCATGACATCCTATGCATGTAGATCTCTACAACTATTATCCTGGAATCAAGAGTGCTGGCATAAACAACATACTAAGCTATGTGGAAGCTATCAACATTAAACCTGAATACATACAAATTAACTTCAGAAGTTGAAAGAAAGTCTACTTCAGCAGTATACTGGTGCAGACAAAAATCTTCTCTAATGCAAGCAAGACCAGTGAGACCTGGAACAGAGTCATAATGAACAAGTTATTAAGGACTCTGAATGCCAAATTGGCCACATCACTGATCTTCCTCCTAAACATAACCAGTGCATCAAATTTCTTCTCATAAGGAAGAAAAGGCTTAGATTTATGCTGAGGAGCAAAAATAGCAAGGCAATAAACTTTTAGAATTTTATGTAAATATGTATGAAATCCAGTACATACACAAATATATTTCTTCTTTTTAAATGACTCAGAAAAATCTAGCCACTCTCATTAACATTTCCAAGTGAGATTGTTAAAAGGTCTGGCTTTCTTCTTTTAACACCTTTAATGAATTATCACTTAAAACATAGGCAAACATTCATTTATATAAAAGTAAACAAACCATATTAACATGTTCCCAGTTACAAACATTACACATCACATATATTCTTTTGTACAAATATAATCAATCCAACGTTACATTGATTGCTGAATTCCTACCTTCCCTTAAACCTCAATCCTCCTCCTCCAAAACATTATTCTGCCTCCACTATTCCCACAATTTCTATTTTTTTCTATAAAATTTGCTCCTGCCCTTTTCTAAAGATCCCACTTCCAGTTCTTTTATCTGTGTTACAATATTCAATACTTCAAATACAGTTGGTTTATACTTTGATTTACATTTTCTAGTAATTGCTTTATTTTGGCAGCCAACAAAATTAAACTCTACAAGGTTTTACTATGTCTCGGCAATTCAATTCCTGTATCCTATCTCAAAAAATAATTTTCTTAGTTACATATATTTGCTTACCCAATATTTCTGACAGATTACTCTGCAGAGAACTTTTAAGTTTGACAACTCATTACACTTCCAAAACATATATTCCCAGCCACCTCTTCCTTACTCATCCCACCTCCAACATTTGCCATCTACCTAAGGAAAATTTCTTTGGAGTCTTTTCAGAGTATAAAATACCTATGCAAACACTTCCAATTAGAAATTCTAAATCTTCTAGACTTTGTTGCATATTTGGGAGCCATGCATATGTCATCCCATTGTTTCTTGTGAATTGCTTATCCAGTCACCCTTCCAAATCTTTTCTAACCTCCTCTGATTGACTCCTATAGTTATTGTACAATATTTTACATGTCCTACTAATTATTCCTTTTTTTGACAACAGTTTCTATTCTAGATTCAACTAAAAACTTTATAAGAGAAGGTCGTTCACTTAATATTTCCCTTTCTTTTTATCTTTGCCTATAGTCTAGCCTGCAATCCAGTGTCTTCTTGGCATCTTCCCATTCTATTACCTTTTGCTCTCTAGTTATTTACTCCCAATACTTTAGTTCCTTTGCCAGTTTTCTCCAGTAAATTCCAGCCTGCTCTTGTCTATTCTCTGTACCCCTAACTGCAGTCATCCCTATCAACATAATCTCCTTTCTTCATTCTCATGTTTGCTTAGCTCTTAAAATACTTTCTGTTTCTTTATGAATAAAACATTTTATATCGCTGTTATTATTATTCTCCTAAACGATCTGCATCTAAAATCCCACGGTCTTCTTATTTCTTGAATTTCCCTCTTGCTTCATCTTCATACCTTGCCACTTTGAATTACAGATTTCTGCTAATGTTATGTATATGTGCCTTAACTGTGCAGTTCTAAAATATCCCTTCAAATCAGGTAATTTTAAACCATCTTGTTCTATGGGAAGGATCAGCCTATCCCACTTAACCTTTACCCACTTTCCCTCCCAGATAAAATCCTTCAACTCTTTCATAATAACTGCTCAGAACCTTTCCTTGTGTTACTCAAGATATGCCTAACCTGCAAATGTATTTATTTATTTGAAATCTGTTAACTGGGTTGGTCCAGCTGAGCCAAGTGGCCCATTTTCAGTGGAGACCCGAGGAGAAATGCTCCACTTTACAGAAAGATGAATAATTTATAAGAAAGTATAAGAAAAAAGAATACAAATGTTTACCAGCAGCATTCAGTCATGAAGTACAAAGCTTATAAGTGCATTAGAATATGAACAGAGAATACAATTGTTGATTCACAGGTTCATAGGTTCATACTTTGGTACTAGGCTATCGGCCCTAGGTCCTATTCAAGCCTAGCCATAACAATTCCTTGGTTATTTCTTCCAACAATATTTACTTCCCTGGACACCTGTCTAGCAAGGTGACTGATGTGATCCCCGGGGTGAATTTCCTATCTCCCATCCAATCGTCAAGGTTCCTTTTGAAAAGGGCCAAAGAGGTGCTCTGCTTGACATGTATGGGCAGTCTATTCCAGAGTCTGGGGAGTCTCTGGGTCAGGAACCTATCCCTCCAGTATGTTTTGTTTATTGGTATGCAGTATTGAGACATAAAGTACATAGCCAACACATTTGGTGGACAACAACAACAAGGTATTAATGGTTACAATATTTTGTAAATCATTAGAATAAAGTGAGTAAACGGTTAGTACAAAAGTAAATGGACTAAAATCATTTTCACTGCTTGCATCTTGCTATCCATATCCATAAACCAGAGCTTCCAGTTTCTTATTTTTTATATTATCTTTCATTTAGGCTTCTCTTACATATTCTTGGCTGCCATAACAGAATCCTTTTTGATCCATACTCCTAAATATTTAATTTTATCTTGTCCCCATAAATATGAGTTTTGCTGAACCAATTCCTTTGTGGGTATATAGCTTACAGCTGTAACCTTTATTTTTCTGCATTAAGTTTCTATCCAAATAAATGAAATATTTCAGAGTGTTCTATAACACTGAGATGTCATTTTCTGGTTTTATCAAGTACAAAATAATATCATCTGCAAATAAAGCCAACTTTTCTTGATTACCGTACTTTTCTTGATTACCGTACTTTTCTTGGTTACCGTACCCGATGTATTCTTGAATTTCTGAGTCTCTTATTTCCTTTGCCAGTGGTTGTAAATATAATGCAAATAACAAAGGGGAAAAGGACACCCCTGACTGGTTCCTCTGTTCAGATACAACTTATCAGAAAGGAAACCTCCCACTTTACTTTTTGCCTCCACTCCCTCATATTCCTCCTAATTTACTTTATTGTATCAAGGAATACAAATGCTTCCATTGTCCTACTCATAAAATCCCAGCTTACTCTGTTGAGTGCTTTCTCTGCATCAAGATCCACCGACAGTAGTATTTTTTTACATTGAGTTTCTCTCTGGAGCATCATTGTTCTATTAATGTTGTCAAATGTTTTCTTCCCCACCACAAAACGACATTGATCCATATCTATCAATTTTGGTGACATCTTTGCCATTCTTTCAGCTATTATAGAAATAAACAATTTATAATCATGGTTTAAAATTCAAATGGGTCTATATTAAGCTGAGTCTGATGGGTCTTTACCATCTTTAGGTATTACAGTCACCACAGCTTTCTTCTAGAATGTTGCTGCTTCCCCTCCTTTTAATATAGTGTTAAACAAAACTTTCCTAATCTTCATCACTTTCTTCCCTACTAGGTTCCAAACTTCCAGAGGAATATCACCTATTCCTGGAGATTTTCCTGCAGATTGATTATTAGTTGCTGAGCCTCATCTACCTCTAACCTTGGCATACTTAAATCTTCCATAAATATTTTCATTTGAACTTTTTCTTGATTTCCATATTCCTGTGCTTTATAGAAATTTTCATAAAATTTTCAAAACAGCACTAATACCTCTATAGGATCTCTGGTTATTTTTCTTGTTAAAGGCTCACAAAGTCTCAGAACAATCCTTTCTACTTTCTGTTGCCTAAGTTGATGTGCTAAGAGTTTTTGTGCTCTGGAGTTATTATCAAAATACAGTTGTTTAACAGCAGTCTTTCTAAACCCATGCATATTATCCAGATAATCTTTAATGTTTTCTTTAGCACTCTGGAGTTGCACCTCTTCTTCTTTAATTTTCCTCTTATTCTGCAATACTTCAACCTTTGTCAGCTCCTCTGAATAATTCTTGTTCCTTCTTAACCATATCTCTTTTTTTCTTTTATTTCTCTATATTTTTAAACTTCACTTTCATTTTATCACACTTACTACCTAAACTTTCTGAAGAAATTTCTATCTTCCCAAACAGATTTTGAATAATTTCCACTACTCATTCCTTAAATTCCTCTCTTTTTAATGGGTAGATGGAGAAGCGCTAGTATTTAATTTTTACTTCATTACCCGGCATTATTAGTTGTTATTGGTACATAGTCTGAAATAGTTATTAGATGTATGTCAAAGCTTTCAATTAAATGCACACATTCCTATAAAATATAATTTCTGTGTAGTCTAATTAGGTTATTGTATCATGGGAATAAAATGTACAATCTTGCTAATTTCCTGCTATTGAATTTGCACCTTCCATTCTAAATATTTTCATAATTTTTTTTTCAGAAATTTACTCTCTTTCATTTACTTTTCCCCTTCTAGGTCCCCTGGATATATCCTCATTGCAAATAAAGTTCCAGTATCCCACCAGTAAGTAACATTCCCTACTGAAATCCAATTATTTCTCCTAAATTTTTTTTAAGTTCCACTATAGCAATTTTAGGTAGAATGCAAATACATGCCAGCATAACTCTCCTTCTTCCACTAGCCCCTTACTACCAGAAATCTACCATTACTCTTGTTTTTCCTTTTATCTCACTATTGGAGCTCCTCTAGCAATTAGTATAAGTACTTCACTTTTCCTTTGTCCCTGATATTCTCTGAATAAACCCTCTCTGTCTTACTTTGACTATCTCTTTCCCTCAGCTATAACACCGAATGAGTGTCAATCAAACCATTATTTTCCAGCAAACAACATACAAGACTTAGGTTTACCCTAATAAGGACCCTAATAAGGACCCTGAGAGAAAGGCATCTTAATAATATAGCAATAACCGATGCCATCAGTGTGGTATATTGAAGATTTACCCATGGTTGGCATAGTTTAATCATGAGGGCAAAGCCCAAGTGATTAAATAAAGCTAGCCATGGGTAAATTTCAATATACCACAACCACGGAGTCGGTTATTGCTGTTATACAATGACATTATTTAAAAAAAAAAATACTTTTCTTAAATAATGTCTTTGTGTAATGCCTCCGTGCTGCCCTTCCACATTTATGTGGTATCCTGTGGCTTTTTTTTATGTACTGTGCATGCGTGTGGGACTTGTGCTCCCAATCTTATGCAGTACATCAGGGCTGTGAAGAGGTAGCAATGGAGAAAGGAAGCTCTCCATTGCTTCTTCTTCTTTGTTATAATCAATAAAAAAAAAGAACCCGGGAGACTTTTTATGTTAGGGAGAGTCGAGGCAGATAAAAATAAAAGGATAATCAGGTAAGTCTTTTAAGTTTTGTAGAATGTACCTGATTATCCTTTTATTTCTGTCTATGCCATCTCACAAACATAAAATGTCTTTAGTTGGGTGTTTGGTATTAAAAAAAAAAAGTAAAAAAAAAATATGAGATATACTAAGGAGAAAAAGTTTGGGTGACCGCACCTTTTCCCATTGGTATATTCTCGGATTTACAATGGGCACACTTGTTGGGCTGGCCAGCCAGCATGCTTGTTTTTGAATGCTAATGGCCAGTCATTGTATAATATATGTTATTTACTTTCGTACCTAATGTAGCTATCCTATTCTTCTGTAATAAATAGGGCAGGGTCTTCTGTAGAGAACATACACTCCCACTAGAACTAACAAGTTCAATGTTATTTTTCTTTATACTGAAAGATGTGGCCTTCTCTTGAGCTCCCATCCTTCTTGTCTATTCTACACTATATGTCCACTATATTCTCACTGCAAAAGTCCTCCCCCACTTTATCTACCTTACCATACTTTACCTTACTTGTTCTTTGTTGCAGTATAACAATGTCTGTCTGTATTCCCCTATAACCTTCAATACATTCACTGTCTGTAACATGTAAATAGTGACCTTTCCCTGAAACATAACAAAAATAAACTACAGTACTTAGTATCTCTTTAGTCAGGCTTTTCTACTAACTACATCTGCACTTGGTTAACCCCCTGCTTTGAAAATCTTTCTGATAACCCCCATATAATTATCATGACTCTGTAACATTACACCTTCTGCTATTATTTGTTACCTTGCTCTTTCTCCTAACAGATTTTCTAATGACATTATATTTTGTTCTTTCTACCACATAAGACTTCTTACCTTGCTCACCTCTAAGTCTACAGATATTTTTCATTTCTCCCCTTGCATAATTTTTGCCATTTCAGCTGGTGCAGCCTGCTCCATTCACCCTCACTTCACTTGGGCTTACTCCATTCCCCTACCCTACCCACAAATCCCACACACCCCCATTTTCCTTAGTTTTGATGTTGTAACAGTCATGTTTTCTAACCATATTTCTGTATCTCCATCTTATATTTGTCTACCTAAATTCCTCTCTGCTGAGCTCCTTGTCTATCAATGTAAATTACATGAGCATAAAACAGTATGTATAATTTCCCTATATATTCCCCCAGGAAATAACATCCCTATTCTGAAAGACATCCTACACAGGGTATCTAGTTCCATTTCTCATGAAATAATAATTTTTGATGATGTCAATATTAACTGGCAAACATTCGCATCAAACTACCCTTCCACTAATATCAATCAATATGGTTACAAATAACTCATAACTCACCATACTGCATCCTAGTCTAAAATCCAAACCTTTACAATGCTCCATAAACCCTCCCAGGCTCCCTCAGTGATCACCATCCCACCTTCGTTCAGAGACTGGAAACTCACCATATCAAACAGCACCTTTATAAAGACTGATGTAACCTTTCAAATTTCAATTCCAAGATCTTTAACAACACCCTTAATAGCATTAATTGGTCCATCCTCTATTCCCTACCACTGGATAATGTTGTTCTAAAATTTAATGCAATATTTCTTGACATTCTCAATAGCCTTGCTCCTATAAGAAAAAAAGAGGGTTAAATTCACCCAATCACCCTGGCTATCTCCTTCTGGTAGACAAATAATGTATAAGAGAAAGAGAAAGAGCTTGGAGAAACTGGCAAAATACAAGCTCACATACAGACCTACAAACAACTTCAAAACATGACAAAAACCAAGTTACTGCTGATAAGAAATATTATTACTTCAACCCACCTGATAACTAAAAAGACAACCCCAAATAATTTTGGTCCACTATCAAGAAAATATTACACTCTGGAACTCCTAGTATCCATAACCCTTGTACAGACATCTTTTCCTTAAAAACTGCTACTAAATTTGACTCCCACTTTATAGACTCAATATCCACCTTCACCCAAAATGCCCTGCAGAATCCTGCCACCACTGACAAACCTCAAAGCTCTAGCAATGCCATTTTCAAATTAAAATCTGTCTCTACTTTGTATATAAAAATGTATTGCACAATCTTAAGCCCTTCTCACCCTGTGTAGACAATCTCCACTATGACTATCTAAAGACTGCTCCCCCCTTTATTACCCACCCAATTTCTACCTTGATCAATTGATCCATTCATGAGTCATATGTCCCATCTCTGATGGAAAGAAAATATACATCTTTCCCCTTCATAAAGGGGGAAACTCCAGTGAAATAACAAACTTCAGACCAATTACAATCTTGTCCCCTCTTTACAAGATCTTAGAAAAATGTATTCATAAACAACTTTTACTAAAAACACCAAGAAAATCTATTAACCTCTACTCAACGCGACTTTTGCCCAGATCATAGCACAACAACTGCCCTTGTTGCCTTTTTGGGCCATGTCATTAAAGCCAGAGATAACAATTTTGTTTCTTCCCTCTTTTTAGATCTCTCTAAAGCTTTTAATACAGTCTCACATACCAAACCTTTTTTACAAATGTCTGCTTTAGGCATTTCCAGTGCAACAATCACTTGGTTCTCTAGCTACCTATCTAACTAGCTACAATCAGTTAAATGGCTCTCTACTTACACATTGTTTCTCCCGGTTAACACAGGTTTCCCACAAGGCTCCATACTTGGCCATCTCCTTTTTAAAATATTCATAAATGATTTACATACATCGTCCCAACAAGCTACACTTATACAATATGCAGATGACTGCACTGTAATTTCCTCATCTAATAGTCCTTCCCAGTTACAATCTATCACTCTGCAGGATTTCAACTCTCATGTAAACTGTCTCAGTGACAATCAGCATTTACTAAATCCAACTAAAACAAAACTGCTCTTATTTCTCCCCAAATCCCAAACACACATAAAATACACCTTCAAAATATCCTCTCTCAACAATACTGATATTGAAGTTGTAACTCTCACAAAGTTACTTGGTGTCATAATAGATGATCAACTGAAATTTGATCTTCGTATTCAAAAGTGCATAAAAACAACACACCAAAAACTGGGCATGCTCTATAGATCAAAAAGATTCCTTACCAACTCTTCAAGAGTTACTCTAGCCAATACATACTTCCTTCCTTCACTACTATATGCCTCAACCATTTTCACCAACATTCAGATCTCTCTAAAATCAAAACATGAGTTTTGCAATAACAAAATGTTAGGTTTGCAGCTAGTCAGTCATACAACTCCCACCACTGTCCCGCCCCAAGATATTTAAACTGACTTGACTTACCTCACTACCTGAAGTTCACCCAACTTCTCCTTGCTCATAAAATGGTATATAAATCTTCATTCTGCTCAGCAACCAGCACCATTCATAACCATTACCTCCCTAATAGCCCTCCTCGTTCATCTGAGAAACACCTCCTTGAAATCCATAAACCAAAAAAACCTATTGGTCACTGCCAATATTCCTACTCAGTAGCCAAGGTCTGGAGCAGTATTCCTACAGATATTACAGCAATGCCATGTAGTCATATAATCAAACAATCTTTAAAGAGATTTTACCTTAACTCCTGGCTCTGTACATATCTTATACCAGGCTGACTCTACCCATTACTCATTCCTTCTTTTCTTTTCTCTCCCTTCTCTTCCTTCTTCCTTACTTCTCCCTTTGCTTTCACTTTGTCTTCTTTTTCCCCTTTCCTTTCCTCCCTTCTCTTATTAGCCAAAGCACCAGTTACTTCTCCAATAGCTCCCTACTGTGAGCCCATTCCCTAATCCCCCCAACATCAAAATCTCTTCCCTTTTTCTTAATCTTTTGCCCATATGTAAGATGCTTAGCATCTTTACCATTGGTCATCACAACTGATTTTACTTTACTAGGTATTAAAATATCCTATGATTTGTTGTTTAATATTCGCTGTATGATTTTTCTGATCTGACTTTATTTATCCTGTATGTTGATTCTATTTGTTATTGCACTTAATGTGATAGTATTATGTAGTTCATTAACTGAACTATGTATGTTGGTGCTTTTCTCCCCAGGCCTCCACTGAAATGGATTCATGCCCAGGCAGACTTTCCCAGTAAACAAATGCCAAACAAAAATAAATAAAAAATAAAATAAACATCCTGAAATTCTTTATCAAATTAATTTGCTCTACTTACTTCCAAATGTGTCTGTGTGAACCTATGCCATATTTTACAATAATTTTTGTTTTAATAAAAACTCTCAAAAAAAAACAAACCCCAGAACACCCTTAGAACCTGTTAAATTAAAACAAACACACAAAACTATGTACATCTTCAAATAATGAAGTCTAACCTTCCTGATAGGAGCAATTGTCCCAAGTCAACAGCTGCACACACAGACATTACTGAATCTAAAATTAAGGTTGTCCATGTTAAGACTCATGTTACAGCCTGTACTCCTACTTACACTAATTGCTGTTTGTTCTTGTCTTATCTACATTGCCCTCCTAGATGTGAAAAACAGCTTATATGCTTTCAGAAAACATTAACCTTTAGCATTTAAAATTATTCTGACTTTTATTGTTCCCCCTATAGTCAGCTTGTTTCCTTGGAAATACAAGTACCAAATGTACAGCTCTGCAAACCTTTCAACTTACACTGAATACTTATTTGCAAAAAGATAACTTCATTACATTCAGTGTCCTCTTAGTTACCTGTTTACATAAAAAAATTATTAGATTATGGCAAAAGCCTTAATCCAAACAATCACTTGTGCAAAACAAAGAGAACATATCAATTCTTCCTATATTATTATTTCTGCAGTTTTACACCCCCTCTCCCACCTCATCAACTCAGGATTACAACATATCAACTTGCACATGCTTTTGTCCAGTCTTTTTTCTTTTTCGACATTGTAATGCTTACATTTCTTAAAGCTAAAAAAGAAGAAAAAAGGGCATTGGTTTACTTTAGTATGTTTATCATGCACAGTCGTTTAAAATGCTTTACTATATAACATGCAATTTATATCATGAAATGTCCCATACAAATACTGTTAAGAGCAAAAGTTGTTGTCTTATGGTTACTTTTCTTTTCTTTTTTCTCCTTCCCTTCGGTGCCCTTCCAAACATTTATGACATGAAGTGGGGCATGCACATTTCAGTCCCTAACAAGTTTAACAAAGTCAACAAAAGTCCTATTTTTCCACTTTTTCTAGTAAAGCCAAATTTCAGAAATGTATTCACTAATTTCAATGTTGCTGGTCTTCTTTCTGTTCATCTCATTCTACTAAACCCAGACTCAAGTTCAAGTCCAAGGTACCCCTGATTTTTCTAGACAGCTGTTGCGCTTCTCAAGCATTTTCCTTTTGAACAGTGAAAAGGTTTCACTGGCAAAGTCTGTCTATGAGCTTTATTAGAAGAATGAGAAGCAGATTCCCCTTCTATTTGATGGCTCACTTTCTGTTGCACAAACTTTTATATTTCATCCTTAGTCTGTTCTACATAAAAAAATATTTTAATTATCCAGGAAAAATATACTGAAGACAGATGGATACAGCAGCTTGAATCTGATACCTTCTTGATATCATCTGATTACTGGGATACATTTGCTTCTCTTCTGCCTGGTGTACATTGAATAATCATTTCCCCCAAATACTCTACAGTCTCTAATATTTAATACTTTGTCCTTCTGCCACAGTTTTACCAGGATCACTTCTTTCTGCTGGTATGATTGCATCTTTAATAATACAGGTCTTGGCTGCCTTCTCATGGTCAGATTTGGCCCTTTCAATTAACAAATCCTGCTGTAGAATACTAGTCAGGTTGCTTATCTGTGCTTTCATGAAATTAATGCAGTCTGTCCCTTCCAGTTTTTCTGGTACAGCAGAAAATAATGTTTTCCCTGAGTACTCTGTCCTCTAATGCTGCCATTTTTGAACCAGCAGTCTCATACTCAGTCAGCCTTTTCTTCATATCAACCTCTGAATTTTGCAATTGTATCAGTTTATCTCTATAGCTGTTTAAAGCTTTCTCCATTTTTTCCAACCTTTTGTTATTTGAGTGGATATTCTCCTTCAGTGTTTCATTTATTTTAATCGTCTCTGAGCACATTGGATTTAACTTTTCCTCTAGAGTGCAAAATACATGTTGTGCAGCAAAGCTGGAGCTTGAACTGCTTTTTCTGAACAGCTGCAGGATTCTTCCTACTCAGTATATTTTTCTTTACCTTTTCTAGTTGATTTTCTTTCAGGCTGTCTAAGTTTCATCTTTGCTGGCATCCAGGCAGTGTACTTATCAGCCAGTAACTGAATTTATTAAAACTTGTATAGTTTCTGGCCTTTAGCTTACAGTTTCTTTTTTCACAATGGGAGAGATGAAATCAAGCTGCTGATCAGTCTGCAGCCATCCTGGAAGCCATTTACTTTAGTATCTTTATCACGTACAATAATCACTAAAAAATGTTTAATATATATAACATGCAATTTATATCATGAAATGCTTTACACAAATATTAAGAACAAAAATTGTTGTACTTACAGTTACTTTTTCTCCACTTTAGAGTCCTTCCAAACATTAATGACAATAAGTGGAGTATATGCCTTTCAGTCCCCAACAAGTATAACAAAGTTAACAAAAGTCTAATCTTTTTCAGCCACTTATTCTTGTAAAGCCATATTTCATAAATGTAATTGATGCTTTATAGTTTCGTATTTATACACCAATTTCAGTGTTGCTGGTATTCTTTCTTTTTATCTCCATCTCCTAACTCCAGACTCCTGTTTAAGTACAAGTTACTCTCAATTCTTCCAGTCAGCATCTGTTCTTTTTTTTTCTCTCATGAATTTTGTTTGGAACATTGGAAGAGGTTTCATAGGTTCATAGGTGAGTACTAGACTAATGGCCCTGGAGCCAATACAAGCCTAGCCCAAGAATATTCCAGTCATCCTGTTGCTGGACGTTAGTTCCTTGTGCACCTGTCAAGCAAGGTTGCTGACATGATCCCTGGGGTGAATTTCCTGTTGCCCATCCACTCATCAAGATTTTTCTTGAAGAGGGCTAGTGAAGTGCTCTGCTTGACATGAATGCAGAGTTTATTTCAGAGTATGGGAAGTCTCTGGGTTAGGAACCTGTCCCTCCAGCAGGTTCTATTTTTTGTGGTGATGAAGTTGAGGTCTTTGGAGCATGTGGTGCAGAGGGATTGGGTCTTTTTCAGATGAGGCATGTCTAGCAACACTGGGTCAGACATGGCTTTATATGTCAAGCAGAGATCGCATCTAAGTAGATGATGAGACAGAGTAAAGCTGGAGCCTTTTGAGTCTTTCTGCATAGGGCATGTGTTTGAGTCCTTGGATCCTCTTTGTGAGGAACTTCTGTGGTCTCTCCAGTTGTTGCAGGTGTCTAGTGAGGTACATGCCAAATGGGGCATTCTGCTCTATAATGTGTCTAATGAGGGATGAGTAGAGAGGGATTATGACTTCTTTCTTCCTGGATGAGAAACCTTTTGTAATGAGGTGTGCCATGTAGAAGGACTTTCTAACAACAGTGACAACATGGTTGTCAAAGGAGTGTTCGCTATCTACCTGCATCCCTAGATTTCTTATCACGTCTTGAGAGTTGAGTGGGCTACCGTCGATGTGGTAGTTCATGGGCACCGTATTTTTACTGAAGGGAATGACAATGCACTTTTTAGCATTGAGCTTAAGACCATGGTTCTGGCACCAGTCATTGGCCTCTGTGAGGCCTTTTTGTAGGATGTCTACATCAGCCTGAGAATCTATAATAGCTCCCAGCTTGCAGTCATCCATGAATTTGGTTAACCAGAGTCCCTTTGTGTTGGCCTGAACTTCAGAGAAGTAGATGCCAAACAGGAGAGTACCCAGGACAGATCCCTGTGGGACTCCACTTTTAACTGCCCAGTAGTCAGATTTGGAGTCTGCGACTTTCACCGTGTGGTTTCTGTCCATGAGCCAGTTGGCCACCCATCTTATGACATATGGGTTAATGCCTAGGTTAGAGAGTCTATCAATGATCCCTGAGTGGGGAATGGTGTTGAAGACCTTAGCTAGATCGAGGTAGGCTGCATGGACTACCTTGCCTTCATCCACCGCTCTGGTGACAGATTCAAAGATGTCTATCAGGTTGAGAAGACATGATCTGCCTTTCACAAACCCAAACTGTGAGGGGTCCAGGGTTTGAAGGTTCCCTATATCCCTATTTATAAGGTCCATAATGATGCATTCCATGGCTTTACAGATCAGGCTCATCAGGCTGATGGGGCTGTAGTTTCCAGGGTCAGTAGCCATGCCCCCTTTGTGGAGTGGAATGAATGTGGTGGTGCACCATTCGGTGGGAACAAAGCCTGAAGTGAGGCTGTGGTTGAACAGGGCACTCAGGTGTGGTGCCAGTTTCATTGTAATTCATGTAGAACACAGCCATGTATATTATCATGTACCATGGAAGCTGTATTTTTGGCTTTGGACAGTGCAGTTTCTACCTGTGCAGCTGTGATATTAGGGATCTGGCATTCCTCGGGTATTGGGATGGGCCCTTTAGGGGGTGAAGAGGGGTAAAGTTTGCACGAAACCTATCAGCCAAGATATTGGCAATATCTGTTGGTCCAATATAAGTGGTGCCATTGTGCAGTAGCTCAGAGCACCTCTGCATATTGTTATGCAGATTTTTGACATAGCTAAAGAATGCCTTGTGGTTGTCTTTAGTATCTGTAGCAATTTTGTTTTCATAACTAGATTTGGAGGATTTGATAAGGGATCTCAGTTTTTTGCTCAGGTTTACAAGGGACTTTTTCCAGTCTTGGGATTTTATCGTTTTCTGCAGCAGTTTTTTCCTTCTGTTGTAGAATTTATTAATGGCAGGGGACCACCAGATTGGCTTCCTTTTTTTTTGGAGTACCAGATCTTAGTTTGGTTTGGTAGGGACTAATCCATGCACTTCTGTAAATGCTCATACAATGCCTTGGTGTATGATTGAGCAGCCATACACCCATTCCCCATTTGCATGGATGACGTGAAGTTTGTCACTTTTGTCTTTAGAAGCTCAAAATTGGCTTTGGAGAAGTTCTTCACTGTGGTTTCCTTCATGAGGGGGGTAAGAGTGGGAATTGGATATTGAATGTGATTAACTTGTGGTCAGATCTAACCAGGGAGGTTACTGGTGTAGAGCAGTGGTCCCCCATATTTGTAATGACCAGGTTGAGAATGTTTCTACCTCTGGTGGGGGTGAGAATGAGTTGGTCCAGGGTGT
The DNA here is from genome assembly GCF_019279795.1 of Protopterus annectens. Classification (NCBI taxonomy): domain Eukaryota; kingdom Metazoa; phylum Chordata; order Ceratodontiformes; family Protopteridae; genus Protopterus; species Protopterus annectens. The sequence goes on from NC_056726.1 coordinate 1,269,262,014, forward strand.
TGGAATTAATGAATTCCAAGAATCGTTGGGCAAATGAGTTAGAACAGGAGTAATTTTCCCAGTTAATGGAGGGGTAGTTAAAGTCTCCCAGTATGAGGATATTAGGTTGAACCTTAATACATTCCAGAGTGTTCAGGAATGCATAGTGGGAGTCTTGGGACATTGTTGGTGATCTATAGCGGGCTACAACCTGGATTGCAGTTTTATCCAGTGTTAGTTGTACCTGAAGTATCTCTGATGTGTTGTGTTGGGCAACTAGTCTGGCGTTATGAAGATGGATACACCACCACCTTTGGGGCTTCGGTTCACACCTCCTTTGGGGCTTCTGCCCAGATTTAGGGGCCGAAAGATGTGATATGAATTGTAGCCTGGTAGTGCTGGGGTGCTCTCCGGAGCCTTGAACCAGGTCTCTGTTACTGCACAAAGGTTGATGTTGTCCAGTTTAAGGAGTGACTCAAACAAGTGCATTTTGAGATTTAGACTTCTAGCATTGAGTAGCATAACCCTCAGGTTGTGTTTACTTGCAGTTGTTATGGTGGCAAATTTGTCTTCAGGGCATTGTCTAAAAAAGGCACTATAGAGGTGGCAAGAGCCATGGCTAGTATCCGGAATCCCAGGTGTGACATATGCAGGCCATCTCTGGCAAAGCATTGAGGTCTGTCAATCATGTCATCCCAGGCAGACAGATACTGTATCCCCTTTGAATGGCACCAGAAACTTAGCCAATTATTGAAGTCAATCATTTTCTGCTTGTACTGTGGTATCATTCTGGGTGATGGTAGGATGCTTTACAGGGCTAGGGTCATACCTGCCTGGGTTGCAAGATCCGAGAGCTCCTCCGTGTCTCTTTTCATGTAGTCCAGGGAGGTATGTCTTAGGTCATTCACACCAACATGGACAATGACAAAGTCATATTTGTGCTTGTTGTGGAGAGACTCAAGTGCATGCAGTATGTCACGAATCCTGGCACCCGACAGGCAGCTGACCATAACCTTCTGCTTATTCAACCTAGTGAGTGGAACAACAGAGTGCCTTATTATTGAGTTACCACTGACTACTGTGTTGGGTAAAATGTTTTCCCCTAGGGGCTTAGGTTGAGTGGCACACTGTTTATGTGGGCTGTGTGTCTTGGGGGTTGTGTTTGGATGAGGTGGTTGCTTGCATTTCTGCCTTGGAGGTCTTTGTTGTTTGGGCAGATTTTTATTGAGAGCCTCCACGAACGTAGGTGTGTGTTTTGCGTTACTACGTGGGAGGTGTGATAGTGTGTGATCCAGGGAGTTATGTGTTCTATGTGGTGTGATGTATGTGTTAACATTCTCCTCCTGACTGGTTAGCCAGTCTTGGTTGGAGAGAGAGTGGCCTCTAGTTTGGCTAAGTAACTGCATCTCTCACAAGTGGATGTGTTTGGAGATAGGAGGAGAGGGTTGTCTGTGTACATGAGGCAATTGCTACATTGCCTCAGGATGCCCAGGTTCCCCAGCTTAGCAGGAGAAAGCAGAAGGAACTGACTTTTAGACATGCCTGGATAGATGCTCAGTTATTTAAGTACTTGAGCTGTTTTGCTTCCTTTTAAGTACTGAAGCTGTTTTTGTTTCCTTTATGGAGGGTTTGTAGTGCTACTAGCAGTTAGTATTCTTGTAATAACTGCTGCAAGAAGTTGCAAGCAAGTGCTGTGTTTAACGGTCTAATTTGAGTGCTCAGAGATGAAAGCTAGCAAGATCTAAGGGAAAATTTGAAGAGCACACTTTAAGGCACCGGTAATAGTTTACCCTAGCTTAGCGGTGCTGTGGGACATGCAAACCCGCACAAACACGGGTTTTTAAGTCAGAAAGTTGAAAGGGCTAGAAGCAGGCCAGCCAAGAAAATACAATTCCTGAGCTGGAAACCACTCATCTAGTGATAGATGGGCTGCTCAGAGCTTACCACTCCCACTGATAAGCAGAAAGACTTCCATCTATCTCAGCAAGGTCTGAACAACTCAGAAACACAAATACAGTCCTGAAATCAGCAAATCTGAGATCTGGACTATTTTAGTTTGAGAAAAAGGTGAAAAACGAGCAAGTAGATTTTTTGGGGGGGGTAATTATTTTTGTTACAGAATCAAAAATATAGTAAATGCAGTGATAAAATTCACTTTTAAGGCACAAAAAGGTTAGCACACTTGAGTGTGTAGCCTACAACAGAGAATGCAGTTGAAAAAATGAATCAATAAAGTGCAGTAGGTAAAAATCAGCAGAATACACTTAAATTAATATCAAAGCTTGTAAAAACGGCTGTAATAAAGTGTGGCAAGCAAATTTAAGCTAAGGAAAGCAAAACCAAGTACTTATGATCAAGCAAAGTCTCTCCTTCTTCTTTCTGCTGCTGTAGAACCCTGCAGGACACCCAAACAGGATCTGCTGAGGTAAAACAGGCTTAAACCCAAGCAAACATGTTTTTTTTAAGTCAGAAAGTTGAAAGGGATAGAAGCAGCCCAAAACAGCCAATAAAATACAATTCCTGAGCTGGAAACCACTCCTCTAGCGATAGAAGCAAGTAGATAGGATTTTTTTTTGTTTTGTATTTTTTTGTTACAGAATCAAAAATACAGTAAATGCAGTAATAAAATTCACTTTCTTATAAGGCACAAAAAGGCTAGTACACTTGAGTGTGCAGCCTACAACAGAGAATGCACTTGAAAAGATGAATCAATTAAGTGCAGTAGGTAAAAACCAGCAGAGTACAGTTAAATTAATATCAAAGGTTGTATAAATGGCTGTAATAAAGTGCAGCATGTAAATTTAAGCTAAGGAAAGCAAAACCAAGTACTTATGATCAAGCAAAGTCTCTCCTTGTTCTTTCTGCTGCTGTAGAACCCTGCAGGACACCCAAACAGGATCTGCTGAGGTAAAACAGGCTCAACCCCACACAAACACAGGTTTTAAGTCAGAAAATTGAAAGGGATAGAAGTAGCCCAAAACAGCTAATAAAATACAATTCCTGAGCTGGAAACCACTCATCTAGTGATAGATAGGCTGCTCAGAGCTTACCACTCCCACTGATAAGCAGAAAGACTTCATTCTATCTCAGCAAAGTCTGGACAACTCAGAAACAAATATAGTCCTGAAATCAGCAAATCTGATATCTGGGCTATTCTTGTTTGAGAAAAAGGTGGGAAATGAGCAAGTAGATAGAATTTTTGTTTTGTTTTTTTCATTTTTTTTTTTTTTGTTAAAGAATCAAAAATACAGTAAATGCAGTAATAAAATTCACTTTCTTATAAGGCACAAAAAGGCTAGCGCACTTGTGTGCAGCCTACAACAGAGAATGCAGTTGAAAAAATGAATAAATTAAGTGCAGTAGGTAAAAATCATCAGAATACAGTTAAATTAATATCAAAGATTGTAAAAATGGCTGTAATAAAGTGCAGCAAGCAAAATTAAGCTAAGGAAAGCAAAACCAAGTACTTATGATCAAGCAAAGTCTCTCCTTCTTTCTGCTGCTGTAGAACTTTCCAGGATGCCCAAACAGGATCTGCTGAGTTAAAACAAGCTCAAACCCACACAAACATGGGTTTTTAAGTCAGAAAGTTGAAAGGGATAGAACCAGCCCAAAACGGCCAATAAAATACAATTCCTGAGCTGGAAACCACTCCTCTAGCGATAGATAGGCTACTCAGAGCTTACCACTCCCACTGATAACCAGAAAGACTTCCTTCTATCTCAGCAAGGTCTGGACAACTCAGAAAGAAATACAATCCTGAAATGAGCAAATCTGATATCTGGACTATTTTAGTTTGAGAGAAAGGCGGGAAATAAGCAAGCAGATAGGATTTTTATTTTCATTTTTTTTGTTACAGAATCAAAATACAGTAAATGTAGTAATACAATTCACTTTTAAGGCACAAAAAGGCTAGCACACTTGTGTCTGTAGCCTACAACAGAGAATGCAGTTGAAAAAAACGAATCAATAAAGTGCAGTAGGTAAAAATCAGCAGAATACAGTTAAATTAATATCAAAGCTTGTAAAAATTGTTATAATAAAGTGCGGTAAGCAAAATTTAGCTAAAAAAAGGCAAAAGCAGATACTTATGATCAAGCAAAGTCTCTCCTTTCTGCTGCTGTAGAAATCTGCAGGACATCCAAACAGGATCCACGTAAGGTAAAACAAGCTGAAAAACATGCAAACACAGGTTTTTAAGTCAGATAGTTGAAAGGGATAGAAGCAGCCCAAAATGGCCAATAAAATACAATTCCTAAGCTGGAAACCACTCCTCTAGCGACAGATAGGCTGCTCAGAGCTTACCACTCCCACTGATAAGCAGAAAGACTTCCTTCTATCTCAGCAAACTCTGGACAACTCAGAAACACAAATACAGTCCTGAAATCAGCAAATCTGAGATCCGGACTATTCTAGTTTGAGAAAAAGGCGGGAAACGAGCAAGTAGATATGATTTTTTTTGTTTTGTTTTGTTTCTTCATTTCTTTGTTACAGAATCAAAAATACAGTAAATGCAGTAATAAAATTCACTTTTAAGGCACTAAAAGGCTAGCATACTTTCACTGCCAAAGTCTGTCTACATGCTCTATTATCAGAAGAATGAGAAGAGTGCCATTCTGTATAATGGCTCACTTCTTGTTGGATGACATTTTGTATTTCATCCTTAGCCTGTTCTGTATCAAAAAATGACTTCTATCCTACAATAGAAAATGTTACAAAGACAACTGGATAAAGCAGCTTGAATCTCACACCTGCCTCTCAGCATTCCTGATTGCTGGGATAAATATGCTTCTCTTCTGCGTAGTGTATAGTGAATAATCATTTTTAACAAATAATCTGCAGTCTCTAATATTTAATACTTTGCTCTTCTGCTACAGTTTTGCAGGATCAACGTTCTGCTGGTATGATTGCATCTTTACTAATACAGATCTTGTCTGCTTTCTCATGGGCAGGTCTGGAGCATATACACAATATACCCTTTTAATTAACAAATCATGCTGTGAAAAAGAAGTCCAGTTGCTTATCAGTGCTGTCATAAAATTAATACAGTCTGTTCCTTCCAATTTCTCTGGTGCAGCAGAAAATATCAACTTTTCTCTGTTTGCTCTGTCCTATAACTGTACTATTTTTGAAACAGCACAGCTGTTCTTGAGCAGTCTCATACTCAGCCAATCTTTTCTTTGTTTTGACCTCTGATTTTTGCAGTTTATTAGTTAATCATCATAGCTGTTTAAAGCATCTTCTATTTTTCCCAGCCTTTTCTTATTTCAGTTGATATATCCCTTCAATGTTTTGTTTATTTCAATCAGCTCTGGCCACATTTGATTTAGTTTTTCCTCTAAATTAGTAGAAGCCATCCCTTGTACCAAAACTTCAGCTTGAACTGCTTTTTTGCTGAACAGCTGCAGGATTCTTCCCAGTCAGTGCTTTTTCTTCACTTTTTTTTCTCAGTGTACAATAGATTTTTTTAAGTGCCGAGTTGCCAGCCCTGACGCGCAACCTTCAATGAAGGTATGCCCATTCACGCATGTCTCCACACAGAAAATGCTCTAGCTGAGAATCGAACAGGACAACGTCTTACTGTGAGGCGACAACGCTACCGCATCACCACCACCACAGTGACTCTTCTCAGTGTACTAGTCAGTAATTGAATTGTACTAAGCCTGTCAGAATTATTAGCTCTTTTCTCTCAGTTTCTATCTTGGCTGAAGTAATAGCAACTAACAGTCTTCCAAGTGCAATGTTGCAAAGAAGAAGAAAAAGCTGACTCAAAAGGAGACTGAGTCAATTTTCAAGGACAAAATTAAGGTCCCAAGAGTGAGGAATCGGTTTTCTTGGGAGCCTGATATGAAAAATGCCTTTGGTGGAAGGTTCCCATAATGGTTAAGGTGTTTACCTTACAGATGCAAGGTTCAGGGTTTGATTCTCACACGGGGTAATTGGCTAGGCTTAAAATGTCATACAAAGGAAATTATCCTAATAAAAATCTATGAAATTATGAAACTTTAAGGAATCATTTCACCTCAAAACAGGAAGCCAACAGTGGGTTCAAGGTGGACAAGCTGAGATTGCTGACAAGTGAGCTTTAACAGAAGAATATTCTAGGCCAGCATGGAGCAAGTCACACAAGTAAGAAAGGACCAAAGGGACCCTGGTGACACTTGAGGCACCAAACAGAAAATATTTTCCATTTAGGATTTTCTGGTAGTGGGTTTCCTGGCCTCCCGCAGAACCCTAAGCATGTACTCAGAAAAAGTGGTGTCTAAAAGGGATCAAAACTATCACTCAACGTGTCAAGTGATGAGTGGATAGGTGAGGGTGAATGACAGACCCCTTATCTTGTGTGAGAAAATCCACTCAGTGAAGTAACTTGTAATGATTGCCCCGGACAGTTGAAATTGAAGGGAAAACCAGTGCTGTCTGGGCTGAAAGGGAGTTGCCATCAAGATTCTGGGAGAGTCTTTTCTGATCTTATGCTGGACAGTGAGAAGCAGAAGAAGAGAAGGATAAAAATGTAGGAACATCCCGTTCCTAAAAAAAGGACAAAACATCCAGCTTTCAAGTCAGAGGGCTTGGGACCCTAGAACATAAGTGAGGAACTGGCCTGTTCAGAGGGGAGGCAAAAACATCCACTTGAGGAATACCCACCCCCTCAATTTACTATGGGTTTACTTCACATTGTCACAAGCTGACAATATTGAGTCTGATATTGTCGGCACGACAATATCGAAAGTGAAGAACATCGTGCAAGTAAACAGAAATCTCCATAAGGGGAGATTTCCATTTATCTCAATGTAGTGCAGTCTCAGAGTTGGTATATTTAAGTAGGGGGTTATTCGATGTTTTATTTCATGGATCAATAAAGTTCAACCTTTATTGATTCGATTAAGTAAACTTTCAATAACATGATATAGATGCATTTACTATGATCAGAAACACCTCTCTGTGAATCATCCATTCAGTAGATTGTGTCCTGGATCTACTCAGGGATTTTGTTACTATGTTGTGTTCTGAAGGGATGCGAACCTCCTGAAGAGTTACCTGATGGTGGATAGCTAAGTCTCAAGCCTGAAGGGCTAGTCTGCAAAGAAGGTAAGAACTTGTCCCCCCCGTTTGTTGATGAACAACATGACTGTGGTGTTGTCTGTAAATGCTTTAAAGGAGTGGAAACTGAAGAGAATGGAAGGCCTAAAGAGCAAGAATGAGTGCCCTCATTTCTTTTATGTTGATGTGGCATGATCTCTGATGAAGGAGCCATAGACCTTGCATCATCATATTGCTGAAAGAGGCTTCCCACCCCAAACTGGAAGCATCTGTGAACAGCTCTTGCATAGAAGGAGTCTGAAAAAGCAGGCCTGGATTGAGAGAGATCTGCTAAATCCATCAGTGAAACTCGAGTTTGAAACAAGGTAGTAAAGGAACTGGGAATTTTAGAGGATGACAAAGCTGGAGCCAAACCATCTTTAGGTACTACTGAAGCTTCCTCGTGTGAAGCTTGGCAAAGGGAAGCATGGGAGTGATGGATGCCATGAACCCCAAGATTCTGAGAAATTCCCTTGCAGGAATGACAGAAAGGGGAAGTAGTGACTGGAAGTAAGTTTCCAGAGGCAAAACCTTGGGAGAAGGAAGAGAAGCCAACATTGGAATGGTTTGGATTCTGCAACACAGAAAAATGTGGTCTTCAGAAGAAGCCAGAACTGACTTCTTGAGGTAGATGGTGAAACCCAGACTGCTCAGAAGAAGCATGGTGAAGTGCAGTTCTGATCCTGCAGAAGCCTGGGTTGAAAAGGGCCTTGAAGAAGCATGTAATGTAGCTACAGGAATATCTGACTGCTCTGAAGCCTGCAAAAGTCTATAACATGGGCCAGATTTTGGCGAATACGCTCGGGGCTGTAGAAAGACAAAACAGCAAAGCAGAAATCTGAAAATAAGAGGAAGAAACAGAGAAATGTAAAAACTTCATGAACAGGGGGTGAATGGGAATATGAAGATGGGTGTCCTTTAAGTCTAGGGAGACCAATAAGGCTTATGGAAATAAGAGGGGAAACAGAGCCTGGAGGGAAAGCATCCAGAAAGAGGGAATCTTTAGAAAAGTGTTCAGAAAGGACAAATCTAGGACAGGTCTCCATGACCCCCTGTTATCTGGGACCCAGAAACACCTGGAGTATCACTATGTTCCTCTTTGGGTTCTGGAAAGGGTTGGATAGTGCCCTAATCTTCTGGGAAAGGTTGAGGAAGGCCTGAGAAGGGGGGATGTGATTTCCATACCATAAAATAACTGTGACTGATAATGGACAGAGCTCAATAGCTTAAGTAATCTGTTGCCAGACAGGGAGAGATAGGGAAAGCCTGACAGACAGGGGAAACTGGCTGAAGGGAGGAGGAGTGGGGAGAAAACATGTCAGATGAAGGCAGATTTGTCCTGTAAAGGGGGTTTTGAGTTTTAGAAGTCTGGGTGGGTTGATAAGAGAACATGTGCTTAGGAACACTTTTCCCTTTAGAAGGCTGATGAGTTTGGCTATGAACAAAGACAGACTTAGAAGGATAGTTTCTCTGAAATTTAGGGATGGGAGAAAGAAAAATGTGTTTAAGATCTTGCATAGCTTTACCTTTACCATTTAGAGTCTTAAGGAGATGAAGCCAAGAGTACCTCCTCATAACTGAACCTGAAGCAGAAGCTCTAGAAAATGCACCAGCTGCATCATATCTACATTTGATAGAGTGACAGGCTACCAATGAAGTAGAACTCAATAAGGAGACAGTAGCAGACTTACCTTCAGAGTCAGGAAGATCTGTCACCCGCTCCCCAAGTTGAGACAAAAGGGCCAAAACATGCCTGGTCATATGGGTTTGATAATTTATGGCTCTGAAGGCCAGAGTAACAGAAGTATAAACCTTTTTCCACAGCCTCTCCATAGCTCAGCTGTCTTTGTCACAAGTGAGAAGTTTGGAAGAGGATAAAAGCCTGGATGGCTTGTCAGCAGAAGCAGAGACCACTGAAGGGTCTGAAGAAGGATACTTATAATGTAGACCTAAGGCACCTTGTAGAAATGGTCAGGCTTCTTAGCATCTGGAGGTTGAGACTCAGAAGCCAAAGAGGCAACTGCAAATGTATCCAACAAGGCATCCAAGACAGGGTGTACAGCAGAAGGTTTAGAAGATTCCATTTGTAACAACTTATAATATCCCTTTTGAATATCAGAGACCTGGGAGCAATCCCACGTAAATGCTCCATCATATAAAAAACAGTGTCCCCAAAAGACAGCTCCTCAAAGGGAGAATCAGTATTCAAGGAATCCTCTTCCTCAGTCCCATTGTCTATAGGTGAAGTAATCTGTGAAAGAGTAAGCTAAAGATTCATCTCCTGAATAAACCTCCTCTTCCAAAGAATCTGTTTCCGTAGTCCTTTTGGCAGGAGAAGATGACCGAGGAGAAACAGGAACAGGCTACTCCTGAGGAGGCCTTGAGGCTTTCAGGACATTAAACAAACCCTGGGTAAAGTCCTGCCATTCCCTCTAAAATCTATAACAATAGGAGGAATACATTTAGTTTTCTGCTTCTTCTTTAATGGGATGTCAGTTTTGACCAACCGGGTACGCAGAGTAAGGTCTAAACTCGGTCAGTGTACCAGGAGCATCTTTTCTAACAAGAATCTGGGGAATCCCCCTAAACCCTTCAGAAATGATCAGCCATTGTTCAGACTCAATATCTGCAGTGGAAGTTTGCATGGCCTCATGGTATGTGACATCTATGCCCTATGCCTGTGCAAGGAGCATACATCTAACATATGATTCTGGGAGGATGTAAAGGCTTTGGTGTACTGGTAAGATTTGGCCTGTCCTTGCCAGGAGATCCCATATGTTATGAATACTGCAATAGTGATAAGGAAGGACACCACAGCATAACTAAGACTCATCTCCAAAATGACAATGTAGCTCGTGAACTAGAAACAGGTTTGATGATTCTGTCTCAATCAAGTACCACGTAGATACAGTAGTCATAAAAATCATTCTGTCTAGCACAAAAAGTATTCATATCATCCAAATGAAAAGAGGTTATCCTTCTCTTGTATGCTGCCTTAACTAGATTTATTATAGAATAAATTTCCCCTTTTTGGATGTTCCTAGACAGAGATGTTAAGCAACTGGAAAGGCCCCAAAGGTTTCTAACTAAAAATATTGCTGGTCTAAAGACCCTGATTTACCAGGAAATGCTTGAAGTGATCTACCAGGCAATGCTTGAAGTGCTCTCCCTTCACTTGGTGTCTTATAGGATGTTACAGGGAGATTTATAACTTGCATTTCAAGTCATTAGGAGCCCTGTCCTCCTTGATCTCCTGTATCTCAGCAAATCAGATAGTTTCATTAATGCTAGAACAACAAAATTACATCTCCACCCAAGAAATAAAAGTCACTGGAGGGGCATATTTATTACTGAACACCTACTTCATCTCTGGAACAAACTTTCCCTGCACGTTAAATAATGTGATAGACTAACACCCTTCAGATGAAGCCTGAATAATTGGATGGGTATCAATAAATACCCCATGGACTGACATGCTTTGCCATTCTTGAAAATGAGAGATACAGCAGGAAGGTGGGTATTGACAAGGTGAACACGATTGTACGAATTAACTGCCTTGAAACTACCATGAAGTTATGAATAAAACTGCCCTCATCTGGAAAAAAAGCCCTTGTTCCATCAATCAGTCAGATGATGGACATAAGAATGACCAACCAGTTGTAAGTTCTTGCTGTTCTACTTCTCTGGATAGATGGTCAAACCTTATTGTGTGATTTGCCTTAAGTAACTAATGTACAGCAGCTTCAAGGATGGGATCCATTCCCCAGTCACTCCCTGCAATATACCTATCTAAGGGACTTGCAGCATGTTTGAAATGAAGAAAAGAGACTTATAGGTTGCTGTGATGCCCTAGAAGTCCCTGATTGAGAAAAGAATGAATGGATTTCAAGTTTCCAGTCATAAGTTCATAGGTTTATAGGTTGGTACTAGGCTATAGGCCCTAGGGCCTATACAAGCCTAGCCATAGCAATTCCCTGGATATTTCTTCCCACAATATTTACTTCCCTGGACCCCTGTCTGGCAGAGCGACTGACGTGATCCCCAGGGTGAATTTCCTATCTCACATCCAATCGTCAAGGTTCTTTTTGAAGAGGCCAAGGAGGTGCTCTGCTTGACATGTATGGGCAGTGTATTCCAGAGTATGGGGAGTCTCTGGGTCAGGAACCTATCCCTCCAGCATGATTTGTTTATTGTGATGACAAGGTTTAGATCCCTGGAGTGTGTGGCTCTGAACAGTCCACACTGCTGTCTTTGAAAAAGACTATAGTCCATGCATAGTTTTTCCATGTTACTGCTCCTACATCAGATTGGGTCTATATTACCTTATCAAATGATGAAAAGAGCGAACGGTCTTTCATCGAACTGAAAATCTCAAAACTACTAAAGAGCAAAGACACGGAACAGTGATTTTCTTCCCCAGGGGAAAAAAATCGCTGCTCTGCAAAAAAAAAAAAAAAAAAATTCAAACACAAAATGAAGTGGGAGGTTGTGCCCCCCACACCCCCCTACTTAAATATACCAACTCCGAGATCGCACCATAGTGGAGAAAATGGCAAAGTCCCAAAGACAGCCCATCGATTTTTGTTCCTTGGGGAAAAAATCGATGGTCTGTGTCTTCGCCGTTTAGGGGGTTCGACTTTTTCTGTTCAATGAAAGAACATTCGCTCTTTTTATCATTCAATAAGGTAATATAGACCCCATCAGATTCACATCACTGCATTAGGAAATAAAACTGACAAAGTACCTATGGACAACATGGGCCTTACAATGTGAAAAACTGAAGCAACCACTACAAAAAAACAGAATAGTTTAAACAGTTGCCACTGTTACTAGCATCAAGAAAATGACTTGAGTAAGATTTGATTGCTTATTTTGCTATTTTTACTTCACCAACTAACTTTGTGAGGCAAACTTTTAATTAAAAAAGAAACACCATCCAAAGTTGTTAACCTCATCACAGAGATATATTTTCTACCTCTAACATCAACTCAGTATTGTTTACTAGTCACAAAAACCTTCAGTACCCTACATTTTGTTTCATTCCCACTTGTGTCCCTGCCACAGATCATGAAAGTCCCACCTTTTTCCCCTATTCAGATCTTGTCTTAGCTTCAAAAAGATTTCACCCTGCATGGCAGAAGCTAGACAGCGCAGATTCTGAAATCTTCATTGCTGGTCACCATGCATAGTTTTACTCCTTGAGACTGTGTCATGGTGAGGTCAGTAAAGTACAATTAGCAGATAAAATGAAACTGTTAACAGAAGATTTTGCTGTGGAAGAAGAAATCATTATATGAAGAACATGACAGAGACATATACAACAATCATACATAAACAAACTAGTAAATACTCTCAATCTGACCAGTGAAAATGTTGCTGTTACTGGTAGCTACTAGATATGCAGTCCAAGAGGCCATTAAGGAATCTATTGCCATGAGGCATTGTCTGGTTAAGTGACTTGTACAAGATCACATTTTAGGCAAATGAAAGTGGAAAGATTCAAACCATGTACCTTTGGAACGGGAAGTAGCTCATTAACAAGTCCAAGCTTTAGTCTTCTGTGCTAATTGCCAAACTGTAATACCATGTAACTAAACAATTAACCACACAATCAAAAACTACAGTCTGATGTCATTTGCATTGCTAAGTCTTTGAAAAGGCAGCTGCTGACCAACAATAAATTAGAATAGCCAACAATTTTCAAGCTTAGTGTTCTGACTTCCCGTGGACTATCACATTTGCAGATGACATTGTGATCTGTAGTGAGTGTAGGGAACAGGTTAAGGAGACCCTGGCGAGGTGGAGATATGCTCTAGAGAGGAGAGGAATGAAGGTCAGCAGGACTAAGACAGAATATATGTGTGTGAATGAGAGGCAGGATAGAGGAATGGTGAGGATGCAGGGAGTACGGCTGGCAAAGGTGGATGAGTTTAATGGCGAGTGTGGAAGAGATGTGAAGAAGAGAGTACAGGCAGGGTGAGTGGGCGGAGAAGAGTGTCAGGAGTGATTTGTGACAGAGTACCAGTAAGAGTGAAAGAGACGGTCTACAAGAGGGTAGTGAGACCAGCTATGTTATATGGGTTGGAGACAGTGGCATTGACAAAAAGGCAGGAGTCAGAACTGGATATGGCAGAGTTAAAGATGTTAAGATTTCTACTGGGTGTGATGAGGGTGGACAGGATTAGGAATAAGTATATTAGAGGGTCAGCCCAGGTTGGACAGTTTAGAGACAAAGTCAGAGAGGCGAGATTGCATTGGTTTGGACATGTGCTGAGGAGGGATGCTAGGTATATTGGGAAAAGGATGCTAAGGATGGAGCTGCCAGGTAAGAGGAAAAGAGGAAGGCCTAAAGTAAGGTTTATGGATGTGGTGAGAGAGGACATGCAGGTGGTTGGTGTGACACAGCAAGATGTGGAGGACAGGAAGAAATGGAAACAGATGATCCACTGTGGCGACCTCTAATGGGAACAGTCGAAAGAGAAGAAGAAGAAGATGAAGTGTTCTGACTTCCATACTCATGTTCTGACATTCCTATAACAGAGACTGGTTAGACACCAGTGGAGGCTTAAGTCCTAAACATACATTAGACAAGGAAGACTATGTTGTTCCACTGAAGCTTTACTCGCAACATACCAACCAGTCATGACTCATATACCCAAGTTACTGCTACTTCTTAAAAGTCTGATAATCCCATTTTATTAGAATAATTACAGTATGCATATGCTTTGCTTGTTTTAGTGCTAATGTCACTCTAAACTATCAAGTTATTAGACACCTGTGTATAATAACCAAAATAAAACTAGAATTTCTCTGAAAATATTAGCATTATGTACAGTCTTTAAATCTCAGTATTTTTTAGTACATTTACCTTATGTAGTATAGGAGGCAGCATTGTTGTGAGTTTATTTACCACCACTTTTGTACCACAATCTGGAGCAGATGGTAAGAATCACTTGAATGGACTGTGGATAGCTCCTGCAGAGTAATCAGCATTTGAAGATGTCATCAGCTGAAGCATGTTTCCTCGGTATCTTGGACATGGTGTCTGGTAGCTCTTGAATGGATTTGTCCATCTGCCACTCTGGCAAGTTCTGTTGAGCTAGAATCTTCAGCAAATATCTTCCTGTTTCTCCAGTATAACTGCATATCATTTCCCTCAACTAATTAAAATCTCAGTCTTTGATGACATCTAACTATTGTTCTTATATTTGAAATCTGTGACCAAAAATTGGATGTAGTGTCACTCTGATTCTTTTTCCTTCCTTTAGAAACTGATAACTTTCTCACTCTTTAGTAATAGACTTTGTATGCAGAATAACTTAGCTCTAAAGACATAATGCGGTCAAACTAAAGGATGCAGATAATTACCTTTTCAACTCATGTCTGGCAAAACTTCAGGGCATGCAGTAATATCTGTATGTAATGGCCAGTCTCAAAAACTGCATTTCTGCATCTTCTCATGTAAATATGTTTAGTACTTGCAGTTTTTCAGGTATAAATGAAACTTGTGTCACAACCAACAGGACTTCCAGATGTGCTAATAAATCTTCCCTGAACTCATTTAAATGAGCTTTACAAAGCAAGATAAGAATATGGATCAGCCTTCAAGTTTATACTGCGCTTTGATATCATATTTCTAAAGAGTCGACAATATTCTTTGCACTCTTGTTCTTGCTTTGTGTAGCAGTTTTCTAAAGATATGTTGCAAGAGTTTGTGATTTGTTTACACTTTACTATTATTTGCATACATATGGCAAAAAAGATCAACAAAAAAGCCACAGAAAATGGATTATACGGTTAGTGTCTCAGTGGGCAAAAATTAAAGAAATTACTATTTCAGATATCTTGAATTTAATTTGGATACAATACTATGGTGCCTTCTGTGTGGAGTCTGCATGTCTTCCCTGTGGTCGCGTGGGTTTCTTCCGGGTGCTCCGGTTTCCTCCCACATCCCAAAGACATGCTGTAGGTGGATTGGAAACTCTAAACTGGCCCTAGGTGTGAGTGCGTGCGTGTGTGTGCCTTCTGTGGAAGGTTGGGCGCCGGGCTGGCAACTCGACACCGTAAAATTCCACTGCCAATCATGAGCGGACAGGTGATCCGCTGTGGCGACCCCTAACCGGGAAAAAGCCGAAAGAAGAAGACTATAGCTTTCAAATTCAAGTTCTTACGTTCCTGTAATATGGACAATAATAGTTAACCTACTAGCAAAGGCATATGACCTAAACATGGTAGAAAGAGAAGTAGTTCCACTGAAGCTTTACTTTCAAATACTAAGAGTCTCATAACTCAAATACCCAAATTACTTTGGCATCTTAAAATAAATATTACGCAGCAAGAATGAGGGGAGGGAGATCTTCGTGTATTTCAGCTCTGAAACTTAACAAAACCTGCAGTCCGCAGCATATGCATTGGAAAAAAAATTAAATTGAACATAAATGCGTTTAACCAGCTTACGGGAAGCAAAGGTCGAAAGTAATTCAGTTAAAAAATTTCTGACACTGCTTTCGTAAGAGCACCCAAAAAGCCAGTGACATACAGCACTATCACTATGATTAACTGAAGAAAAATGTATTTAGGATGTCCAGGCAAAAACTACATTCTGTGAGGAGCAGAAAGACAATGAAAAAAAATCACATCAGAATGACAGTGCCCCATGACAGCCAATGTGCATATATATATATATATATATATATATATATATATATATATATATCGAGAGGGGGGGAGAATACCTTTAGAGCGGCATGTCTAAACCTTGAGGGTTGCTTTTGGAATGTATTTAACAAACGTAAGCAGGAAGCCACTAACCAGCTCCAAAACTAATAAAACAAAAACAAAGGCAGTCAAAATCCACAGCAGAAGACTTTATTAAACTTCACAGTTCACAACAACCTAAGCTTTCACAGACTACGTATTTTCTGTGAAGTATTTAAAAAGCAAAAGTGTCACACAGATTTTACTACTCATAGACATCACATGACAACAGTTAAAGCTGCCACATATAATTCAATGTCTTAAACGGAATTTTTTGAGTATGTTTCAGATAGATGGAGTCCTTCAAATCTGGATAAAAAGTATTATTTAGGAAAAGTATCAGGTTATGTTTAACTCATTCTGTTGCTTTAACAGTACCACCACTTCTGATAGTTTTCTAAACTTGTTCAGACACAAGTAATGCAAATATATGCTACTCACTTACATCCATAATGTCTGGCTAATTACATCAACTTTTAATATCAGAAAAATGTTCAGCAATCCTTTCTTCAAGTTTTGGATTGTTCTGACAAGCAAAGTTAACAAGTAGTTCATACAAAATCTGAAGTATAGCATTCGCCACAGACATGGTTCTGAAATATTTTATCTGTGTAACAAATTCACAATTCACACATTCAGTAGATGAAAAAGTCCCTTTCCTTTCACTATAGCACTACTTCTTCTTTCGGCTTTTCCCAGTTAGGGGTCGCCACAGTAGATCACCTGTCCTCTCGTGATTGGCAGTGGAGTTTTATGGTGTTGAGTTGCCAGCCAGGAGCCCAACCTTCCTCAGAAGGCACACACACACACACACACACACACACACACACACACACACACACACACACACACACACACACACACACGCACTCATGCCTAGGGCCAATTTAGAGTGTACAATCCACCTACAGCATGTCTTTAGGATGTGGGAGGAAACCGGAGCATTTCACTATAGCACTTGCTAGGTGTAAACAGATGGCTGTAACAAAGTTGTCACTTCTTATTTTTTTATGTAGTTAGGCTATGCTACTAACTAATTTAATTATTTTTAATAGGATCATGTTTGATGTTTGATATAATTAATGCAGCTGGATGCGCTGAATATAAATGAATAAGTCTGTGAAATGTTGCTTCATATCCAGGTTTGAATATTTCAATCACTTTGAAATCTGTGCTGAAAAAAATATACGTGGTATCTGTAATATCTATGAGGATTTAAATCAGCATGATGTTTTTGCTTTTAGAATACTTGATAAATCATAAGTGGTACCTGAAAGATTACATTCTTGTATAATCTAATTTTTAATACAATCTTCCACTGTGGATTTAGTCTTCCTTTGCTCTTGGACTGCATGTCAGACTCAACATCTCTGTGTGGAGGTAAACACTGAAATGTATTCTTTAATATTTGCATTCTTCTCCTGTTGCTGTCTTAAGCTGAATTAAGATCAGCATTACATACCTTAAGATCATTAATGTACTAGATATTTCAATAGCTATCTTTCAACATCAGCAAGCATTTTTCCTTTGTCTATAATAACCTCCTATGGAATATTGCTGTATTTAAAGCTTCCTTATACTATACCTGAGAAATGAGTACATGTGCATATTAGACTTTATTTTGATTACTTTCATTAATTAGTTATCCTCCAGCCTCCATGCAGTGATTTTCTCCTTCTGTAAATTTTCTAATATTCCATTTGTTGACTTTCATGAACTGAAATTTGTGTGAAACCCCCATGTGCAAAGACAACTGTTTGCTGGCTTCAAAGTAACACTTTGAGTGGCTTTTATGCTTGGACAGAGTGCTGGCATTTTAAATCATTTGCTGTTTAGAAGACTAGCTGATGAGTCAATATTATACTGTTTACAATGCACTCATACCTTTCAACTGTACAGATTTTTGCAGAATGTCCAGATTTTTGCCTCATATTTTGGTGTGTTTCTCCTAAAATCTGTACCTTTCTGGAAAATAGCTGAGGACTGAAGTCATTAAATAATGGCAAACATTTGAGTTTAAGACTCCACATCCTTCAGAAAATTCATGCTGATGCAAAACCTATTATTCTATCAACTTTCTAAGTTTATCAGAACACTATTTAAAATCTGTCCCTATTTGTCCCACCATCATTTTAGGCTTTGTTCAGATTTTTTGCTTTAAGAGGTTGAGAGGTATGATTGCACTGGGTTCAACTAATTGTGT